>NC_133789.1:10906915-11046584 GCF_003597395.2 Chelonoidis abingdonii
GGGCCCAAACTTGGACACAATACTCCAGGTGTGGCCTCACTGGTGCTGAATAGAGGAAAGTAATCACTTCCCTCGATCTGCTGGCAATGCTCCTACCAATGAAGCCCAATATGCCATTAGCCTTCTTGGCAACAAGGGCACACTGTTGGCTCATATCCAACTTCTCGCCCACTGTAATCCCCGGGTCCTTTTCAACAGAACTGCTGCCTAGCCAGTCGGTCCCCAGCCTGTAGCGGTGCATGGGATTCTGCACTTCTTGTTGAACTCAACAGATTTATTTTGGTCCAATCCCCCAAATTGTTTAGATCACTCTGGACTCTATTCCTACCCTCTGGTATATCTACCTCTCCCCCCAGTTTAGTGTCATCCGCGAACTTGCTGAGGGTGCAATTCATCCCATCATCCAGATCATTAATGAAGATGTTGGACAAAACCGGTCCCAGGACTCCGCTTGATAGAGGCTGCCAACTAGACATCATGCAGTTGATCACTATGCATTAAGCCCAACGATCTAGCCAGCTTTCTATCCATCTTATAGTCCATTCATCCAATTCACACTTTAACTTGTTGACAAGAATATTGTGGGAGACCATATCAAAAGCTTTGCTAAAGTCAAGGTATAACACGTCCACCGGAGCTAGGTTGGTCTAATTTTCAGGTGTCGCCCAGGCCTTAGTTCCTCATCTGAGGATAACAGCATTGCCCGACAGGTGTGTTGTGAGGATAAATGTGTTAAGTAAGATTGTGAGGTGCTCAGATATTGGTGGCTATATATATGCTATAGTTAGGAGAAAGTGTATTCTCTTAATCTCTGTTCCAGGGAAGTGTCTTTGTTGAGGTCATAGAAATGAGCTTCATGTGGTCCTTCTTGATGCTCTCTGTATGAATAGGGGTGAATTTCACCCACAAAGCGCTTGTCCACTTGCTTTTGTATTCATACATTCTACCTTCAGGGGCCTCATCTTATGTGATATTCGGAGGCACCTCATTCAGAATGCCCCTAGCACAAATTAATCTACTTTGTAGCAACCTTTTACCAGAGCCTCATTAAATATCTTGATCTGTTTTTCTGGCTGAGATTTAATGCCCATCTAAGAGATAAATCTTGCTGCAATGCAATTAGTAGAATATTACACATGCAATAAGTGCATAATTGAATTTTTATTAATATACTCCACATGAATTCTCAATGTCTTTGCACAAAATCTTTAGGTTCTCCGCACTCTCCTCCCTCCCTCCCCGAGATCAAAAGCAAGTTTGTTCAAAGACAGTTATCACACTTAGATGGGGAAAAAAGGTGCTTTCAAAAATAAAATCTTCTGACTATCTAATTAACTTTCTTTTACTCTGCAGTTAAATAGTAGTTAAGCATTCATTAAACTTTAATGAGGATGGGAAAGTAATTGCATATATATCTTGCATGACGACAACTTACTTACATTAGAAGTAGATTTATCTTTTGCTTATTTAGCCAAGAGTGTTAAGAGTTTATTGGAATGTATTTGGACTATATTTAGGAATAATAGGATTAGAAACAAATTACTAATTATATATATATTGAACTTGCAACAGCTCATAGCTTGTCCAAATCTGAAGTGACTTTCATAGACCCAGCCAAAGGGACTTTTCTGAGGCCAGGACAACCTCTTTGCCAAATTTCAAACCCCTGCTGCAAATCACAGAAGTGTCAGAGTTCTTCAAAAAGCAGCATCTTTTCATTATGCACATTTTTCTGACTGTTTTTTTTTTTTTTTGAAGATCTCTAGCACCCCTATGGTTTGCAGCCAGTTCTTGAAATGTAGCAGGGGGTAGCCCTGATATCAAGGAGGTGTCTTTTGCTGGTCCCTTAAATAAACTTTTCAAATTTGGACAAGTTATGATGAATTGTTAAAAGCTGTCACTTTCCATCTATGCTTTGCTGATTACAGCTTGTTTCTAGCTTGCTGCCAAATAGCTGGGACATTCCGATAGCACTGCTCATGCACCATCCATGTAGGGTGACCAGACAGCAAGCGTGAAAAATCCTGACAGGGGATAGGGGGGTAATAGGAACCTATATAAGAAAAAGACCCAAAAATCTGGACTGTCCCTATAAAATTGGGACATCTGGTCACCCTATATCCATGCCTTGCTCTAGTATTTCTCACGGATCTGGTGGAAGAAATATCATGTGTTCATGTAACTGACAACCATCGTGATGCATATGCCCAAAGGGACAGAATTATGATTTCCCAGGCAACCTTAATTCTGGCGTTTCCAAACTTTTGAGTGCTTGACTTTACAGTCTTAGCATTATTTTGCGGTGTTTTTGTATGTAATTTCTTCTGTATTTTTTAAAGGAAAATGTTAAAAAAACAGTTCTATTATATTGTTGCCCCTCTAGCCTGAGTGTGTGGCCACTATTCAAGGACTTGATGGCTTATTTCAATGAGGAAGAGACACTGAAAGGAGCCAGGTATCATCTTTGGAGCAATCCTGTATATTTAAAAAGAACATACACAAAGTCCTCTTTCCTGGAATGCAGCAAGAAGAGACAGCGGACAGTTTCCAAGCCAGCCTGTCCGGCAAGTCTTGGGTGCAACAGAGCTGTGCCCCTCTGCTCTATCTCAGGCTCCTATTAAGCCTGGTGCTGTACAAAAAAAAAAGACCCAAAAGACAGCTCCTCTCTTAGATAACTTACAAGGCATTTTTAAAAACCCCAAGATGCGGCATCTAGCTACAGTTCCATAGCAGATCCACCCCCTGAGAGAGCTTTTGAGGGTCTAATATGACTGTTATGCTTTCTCTGCATGGCTCAGACAACAGTGGCTCATGGTCTACCACTCTTATGTTCATGGCATACACACTGAGAAATTAGATTAGAAAAAAAAATCCTTTTGCTGGATGGTTATAAGATAGCTACTTTATTTTGTAGAATTCAGAATGGTAACACATAAGGACCCCAGAGTAGAGGGACAAAGGAGGCTGCTTCCTAACCAGAGCCACTGAGCTCACCCCACCTAACTCTAGGCTAGCTGTTCTTTACCCCACATAACTCTAGACTGATAACAGCAGACGATCCAGATCACACACTTCCCTACAGAGCCACATAGCCTGCAAGCAGGACCAGGAAGACCACGGTTAATTTAAAGTGACAGCTTACAATTCTAACAGTTTTCTATACTCCACCGGCGTAGCTAACAGAAAACAATACATACACTCAGCACCACAAGTAACGACAGGTTCATTGGCCAGGTGGAAAATGCCCTTAGAGATTCATAGCGTGAAGAATGTGTGCACACACGTGCATGACCAGTGACTCCTGATGAAGTGCAATGGAGACCTCTGGTTATTACAAAGTGGCTATTGATCATTTTGCTCCACTCCCTTCCTTCCCTAAGTTGAAACTCCATAGGGATCATACACAGGCCATGCATATTCATCGGGCTTCAGGCACTGGGGAATAAACCTGTCAGATCTCCCCTCTTCTAGCGAGAGGCACATCTATTCAGAGGACCGGTGCTTCTTAGATTCATCAGCCTGGCAGGAGGGATGTAGCCACAGAGGAGTGATCAGTATGTAGACTTCTTTCAAAGCTGCCATAAACCGCTGCCTGAATACGGCTCCCCTGGGCCCAAGCAGTTCAAGCTAACAATCAAATGCATGCTGCACTCAAGGCCAGGCAGGGAAAGGAAAGTTCTTTCAATGAATAACAATGGGGGGTGAAAGCAGTGCCTGGGGAAACATCATTTTCCTGTTACTTCTCCTATCGAGTTCTTTGGTTTCTGGATTTGATATCCCTTGATGCCAAGGCGTTTATAACAGCTACTACATATTTCACTTGTCAGTGGGACATCGCTTCAGACAGACCCTCTGAAGAGCTCTGTGGAGCTCGGTAGCTTATCTCTATCACCAACAGACACTGGTCCAATAAAAGAGACTCTCTTAGGGTTTTCATAGAGTTTAAGGCCAGAAGGACCATCGGAACGTCTGGTTTGGTCTCTCGTCTATCACAGGCCACTACATTTCACCCAGTTTTTCCTCTATTAAGCTCAGTTATTTTAGTTAGACAAAAACAATTCAGTCCTCAGAAAACTAAACAATGTGCCACGGGCAGAGGACAGGAGAGACGGAGGCTCTGATGCTTGGACAGATGTCACTGACCTTTCAAAATGGGAGTCTGCGTCCTATCTAACACACTGGCTGTGCTCCATTCAAGTCAATGGTCAAAAACTCATTGCACAGAGTCAAGACTACCATAGGGTAAAACTCATCTGGGGGAGACAGAGCTTTCTCGGTGGCCAATCGCAGGCTGTGGAACAATCTTACACAAGGGATAAGGACCGTCACTACCTTCCTCTCCAAGTGCCAAGGGTGCTTCTTCCATCTTCCTTTTCCAGTACAAGCACATCTGGAAGATGCTCAGATGCTGTAATGATGAGGGAGCTCCAAGAAAAAAGCCAAACCATGAAGGCTTCACTTTATTGTCATTTCCACCAGTCAAACGAGGAACAGCTACACTGAGGTCAATGGAGTGACACAGGTGAAAACAAAGGGTTTTGTGCTCTCATCTCATGATGGCACTCGGAACCGTGAGTGCCAAGTGCTGGAGCTGGTCATTAGATTTTCATTGAAATATTTTCTCAACAAGAATTTTCATGCAAGTGTAAATTTTCCAGTAGCGGGAGGGAGAGAGAAGGGGTTGTGCTGTTTTTTTTGTTTCATTTTTTCAATGAAATTAAGTAGAAAGACCTGCAAACACTTGATTTGCAGTAAAAGTCGTTATGGTTTTGGTTTCAGTTTCAAAAACCAAATGTGTTTATGGAAAGCGGTTTTCAAAATAAAAAAGTGGCTCTTTTCCCACTAAAAACACCAAAAAAATGTGGATAGGAATTAAAAAAAAACAACATTTTTGGAAGTTTCCTGTGCAATATCATTTGTGTTCTTTTCATCCATCTACTTAACATTTTGCAGGAGGCATTCAAAGCCCTGAGACCATCTCGCCTTGAAATATGAGTCACACAACACCAGCCTTGTTTCAGGAGACCCAAGAGCATGTTGGAACTGGGGATAAGCGAAAAAAGTAGGTAACAAAGGGAAAGAGAAGGACCAAAGGAAACGCCAAGCTAAATATCATGCAAAAAACCGTTTAGCTCTATCAAATGGTGGAATAGATCCTCTGGGAAATGAAAATCTCCACGCCGCTTGAGTCATTTAAGACTAGACTGGTCAAAATGGTGGTAACTATAGTGTGAAAGATGTTCCTGCATTGAGAGGGCGAGATAGGTTGGGTGACATGATGAGTGAAACTGGCTGAATTTTTTTTTTAAGAAAACCTTGATTCTCAAGTTTTTTCACCAGAGAAAGAAAATATTTCAGAGAAATAATTTATTTGCTGAAAAATGCAGTTTCAGATTGGCCACAACTATATGCAAATTTGGATCAAATTCAGTGACTAGTTTGGGCTAAAAAACTGACGAAGTGCAGCACAAAAGGTTTTAAAATTAATTCTTCATTTATCACTAATCTCCTTTTTTAAAAGTTTTCATAAAAATGAAACTAAAGAGGTTTCAGTCCGTTGTTGCTGCATGTGTGGGTTTTCTCTGTGTTCTGCACACGCCGATACAGCAGACTTTGATTAAACTGCCCAAGAAGACCATAGACTCCGTTCAGTGGCAAAGGCGCTTGGCCAGGTTTATTACCAAAAAAGCACAGTCCTAGCTCCCTGGATCAATGTCTTCAGTTACACTAGCACACGTATGTCCGTGACAATGAACCCACTCAGTGAGCTGTGGGACTTTCTGCTCCCCCCTCAGCCAAAGACATCCCTCTCAGTGACCCCTCTTTCACACACTGATACAAACAAGGTTATGTATAGATGGTGAACTATGCCTGGGCAGGGCGAAGCCAGAGGAATCTCTGGTGGAGGTCCGTAGTGCCAAGCGGTCATCGCCTGGGTATAGAGGCGAAAGATTAATCGAACCATCTAGTCGCTGGTTCCCTCGAAGTTTTCCCTCAGGCTAGGTGCACTCGTCCGTCTAGGGCAGTCTTTATCTGGTAAGCAAATGATGAGAGGTCTTGGGTCCGAAACGATCTCAACCTCTTCTCAACTTATGGGTAAGAAGCCAGCTTGGGCTGGAGTGCGGGCATTTAGGAATGTCAGTTGCCTAGTGGCCACTTTTGGTAGCAGAACTGGGTGCGGGATGAAACGAACGCGGTTAAGGCGCCGATGCTGACGTCATCAGCCCCAGAGAAGTGCTTGGTTGATATAGACAGCCAGGACAGTGGCCATGGAGTTGGAATCTTGCTAAGGGAGTGTGTAACAACTCACCTTCCGGAATCAACTAGCCTGAAAATGGATGGCACTGGAAGTCAGCGCCATACCCGGCCTTTGCAGCAACGAGAGCCGCGGGGGTACGCTGTGAGAGTAGGAGGGCCACTGTGAGTGCGCCTGAAGCTAGGGACGGGCTAGGGGGAGCTGCGGACGCAGGTTTGAGATCATGGTGTAGCGGCAATATTCAAGTACGTTATTGCCCCCTGAGGTGTTAGTTACCACCCTTACCTTGTAGTGTTGTTCACTCAAAACATTTCTATCATTTCAGCTCTCCTGCTTATCTTTTAGCAGGGTCAGTTGTCCTTGTAATCATCTTCGAGGAGTGTGTTTATACCAGAACCATGTATCGTTGTTCTGTACTACTTTCTGAATGTGTTTACGTGAATAATGAGTGCCTTAGGGACTACTTGTGTTTTTTGCAACCTGAGCTTGTTCTTTGTCAAGTTACATGCATCAACAGTGAACCTGCAAGCAGAATTCTGCTTTTAGTCACAGGGCCTGACTTGTTACTTTGCTTGTATTACCAGCAGGGCCTGACTTACTTCAGCGGCTTGACTCCTACCTAGGCCCTTTATATCAGCCCCATGTCTTCTTTTCTCTACTCAGCGCATTTAGGAGCAAGGAAATCCTGCCATGAGACTTAGTGTGACAATGACCACGTGATAACGTATAGTGCTTGATTGTTAGCAAAACACCTGCATTAGTTGTCAGTATTCACAACGCTAAACAGCATTGATAGACAGAGTTGAACGGGAATGAACAATCAGCTTGTACATGATTCACTGGAGCAAATTGAGGGCGTAATGACTAAGGAGCAATTATTATTGTAAGTTCTGACCAGGACCCATTTCAAGCCCAGCTCACGAGCATCGTTAGCTCACACTTGGGTCACTTACCATTGCATCTGTCACGAGACAGATTGTAGCACACTCTAGGGCGTTGAATGGAGTCAGCAATACCCAGGAAATCCAGGGTCACGGCACCACAGTTGTAGAGGAAGCGGTAGCAGAGTCAAAGCTGAACCAGAGAGTCGAAGCCAGAGTCTACGGTTCATGCAGTAAGACAAAGTCCAAAGCACAAGCAGGCATTGTACCACTTGTTAACGTTCCAATGGCTTCAGAAGCTCCCATGTAATGGCTTCAGGTTATAACCAGCAATAGGCCAAGGAGATGGACTGCAAGGGGCTGCCATTCAGCCCACTAGGCAGTACTCCTTGAAAGTGTCTAACTTCACGACCCACACCAGCAGAAACATAGCCATGAGTTCCTGGTGGTCAATTGTGGCAGCCACTATCTATTTCGTGGTCCCTGGGTTCAAAACTCATAGACTTGAATGCAGAAAGGATCATCATGATCATCTAGGTCCAGGGGTTAGGCAACCTATGGCCTGTGTGCTTGAGACGGCCACATGAGCTGATTTTCAGTGGCACTCACGCTTGCGGTCCTGGCCCCGGATCGGGGGAGAGATCTTCAAATCTTTATTTAATTTTACTGAAGCTCTTAAACATTTGAAAAAACGTTTACATACAGCAATATGTTTATTAATATATTATAGGACTTATAGAAAGAGACCTTCCAAAACATTAAAGTGATACTGGCACAGTGAACCATTGAATTAGACATAGAAATAATAGAAGAACATACAGACCAGCACTTCTTAGAAAAAAGATTAGCAATGACCCAAATAGATCTAGTCTGACCCATGAATAGTTAACAAAGGCCACAGAACCTCACCCACCCACAACTCAATGATAATAAACCCAAAACCTTCAGGACTGCGGTTAATAGAAAATCCTCAAATCAAATGATCTTAACAATTCCGTTACAGAGAATCTATAACTCTAACCTGCCATACTATGCTCCATGCTTGCAGAAGGAAGGTGGATAACCCACATGGTGCTTCTCTACCTATTGTTGCAAGACAGCTCTCTACAAAACACACCACTCGCTCCTCGAAAGCATACATCTCAGTATTCATACCAAAGAGTCAAGCAATTCTGCTAAGATGCTGCATTTCAAACAGATGGACACGACTACTTAGTCTAGTGGCTAAAATGAGAGGAATATTGTGCTAGCTTACTTTATCTTTAATGATAATTTTGGCTAATGAGTTTAACTAAGTGCCACAAAGGGAATACAAAAGGCAAGAGCAGCTCTCATGTGCAGCCACAAATTTTCCCTCCTTAAGTGTGGTTTGCTTTCAGCGCATCCGGAGCGAAGGTATGCAACACTAGTGGATTTACTTTTCAGGGCTGGAACTACACAATTGCCATTTTTTTCACGTATCACATATGCCCATCTCAGCTCTAGATGTGTGCTTATTCGCGTGTGCCCTTTTCAAAAATCCCACCCAGGGCTCTCATTCCTTTCCCCTTGTCTTTCATTCAATCATTCCCTCCCCTCACACCAGTGACAAACGAAATGACTTCATCAAAGTGAGAGAAGGAGGGTGGTAGGAGCATTTCAGCATGAAAGGGACAGCTTGTGATGGATCAAGCAACAAAAGCTCTGTGAACATTCACTCAGCCTGGTACATTTAAATACTCTTCAGCGGTGCCACTGCACTCTTTTGCATTCTTTATATGAGGATCTCTTGATCCTTATGCCTAATTAGTTACTTATATACGATGTGACGTTATTATATAAGCTGGGACCACATAGCACATGCGGTTGCAACCAAGGTTCTGTAGTGGCACCAAATTCTTATGTAAATAGGGGAGTCATATAAGGTATCTAAGACCAGGTTATGGGTTGCTGGTTATGATTATGCTGTCTGATTATGCATGTGTCATTTTTGTAGCGTGACAGTTATGAATATGGCTTGACTATACTGTCTGTATTTCAAATTTGCTGCTGTGCTTCTGGGTTGACACCCCAGACAAGTTGGTGTTAGCTCAGCCTAGCCTGCTTGATGGCCATTAAGGGTACCATCAGCTACACAATTGACCCTTGAGAGAGGCAGATACGCCTTGTAACTCACTCAGCAAAATATGCAGGGACTTGTCCATGTGACTCTAGACTCCATTTTGCTGTAATTTTCCACAGTAAGAACAAAGAAGTGTTCTTACACCTGGAAAAACCTATAAAACGCTGATGCCTCATCTCCATCTTGTCTTCAATCCTGCTTCTTACCTCTGGAGGAACCTTGCTACAAACTGAAGCTCTGAACAAAGGACTGAATGACCCATCCCAGCGGGAGATGTTCCAGAGACTTGATTTGAACCTGCAGTTTATTCCATCGCTGCTACAAGCTTGAACTAAGAACTTTGCCATTACTGTACATAATTGATTCCATTTAACTAATTCTCGCTCTCATCTCTATCTTTTTTCTTTTATGTATAATCCTTTAGATTTTAGATTCTAAAGGATTGACAACAGCATGATTTGTGGGTAAGATCTGATGTGTATATTGACCTGGGTCTGGGGCTTGACTCTTTGGGATTGAGAGAACCTTTTTCTTTTATTGGGTTGTTGGTTTTTAAAACCATTCATCCCCAGAACGAGTGGCACTGGTAGTGATACTGGGAAACTGGAGTGTCTAAGGGAATTGCTTGTGACTTGTGGTTAGCCAGTGGGGTGATACCAGAGTCCTCTGTGTCAGGCTGGTCTGGTTTGCCTTAGAGGTGGAAAAACCCCAGCCTTGGGCTGTAACTGCCCTGTTTTAAGCATTTTGTCCTGAATTGACACTCTCAGTTGGGTCCCGTCAGAACTGCATCTTCACACCAGGAAAAACAAACAATACTATATGACCTATGTAACTCTCGGCTACTCCTATATTATAAAGCCCAAACTTTCAATATTCACAGGTCAGGCTGCCCCCGCAAAATGCCTTAAAAATAACAAGATATTAAAAATAATAAGTAGTGGCGTTATTTTTATTTGTCTTCTGATTTCTGAGCCTTTAGGGTTGCACTCAAGTTGCAGTGTCAAACTTTTCTCTCCAACCACGAAGTCTAGAAATATCCTTTTTTGTTGTTGTTGTTTTAAACAAAAGCTGAGTTTTTCACATAATAACATGACTCCAGAAGCTGGAGCTTCAAGAAAAATACCAAATAGCATAAAGCTCATGAAATAATCACAGCAGTTGGAAACGCTGAGTCAATAACAACTCAAATTTTGAATATCGATTTGCAAGCTGCCCATGGAGTGAAACAAATTTCAAAAAAGAAAAAGTTGAATAAATTCTAATTACATTTTTTTTAGGAAATTGGTTTGCTGGTGGAGTGTTCTGTGAATTGGAAATAGGCAACATTTATTAAATAAATGATCCATAATGAATCATGCACTCCAGCTCTAATAAGGTGAAATTCATCAGAGTGCAGAAAATTAGCATAAGGCCTGTGAGTCCTATAAAACCCATTTTGAGGGTTACAACTGAGACTTTAATGCTTCATAGATCTTGTGCTGGGCCTCAGCACTAGGAGGAATTTTGCCCATAATGAATACATAATTTCCAATATCTTTTTGATTCACCTGTGAGATTCAACAAATCATCCCAATGAAATTTATCGCCCATCTGTTTGATAGAAAATGGGCTTTAGTGGGTGACTGTAGGTATCAGCACAATGGAATCGCTGTTCAGTCACATCTTTCTATAAATATTGATTGTCTGAAATGATCGCCAGAAACACTCGTTAAAAATTCAAAAGCCAGGTGAATTGCAACGGGCATCCCTGCCTTAGATGGGCATTAACGTTTGATTTCAGCAAAGGAAAAATGAAAATGAGATGTTTTCCAAGACTTAGCAGTCCAATTAGCAAGCTTTATTATTCCGCTCGGGCTTTGTCTATTGGGGATCTGTGGGGATTTTACAGAGCAGTGTTACAAACAAGTTTACAGGCAGACATCCCTAGGCAGAGGGGCATGTTAGTGGGCATCACCTGATGTTATGAACTGACTAACTCGCAGAAGTGAAGCAGACATGGAGTGACTTCGTTTTTATCGATTCACAGATAGTGACATCAGAAGGGGCCTTTAGATCATGTATTCTGACTTCCTGCGTAACGCAGGCCAGGGGATTTCATTCGGTTATCCCTGTTGTACAGTTGTACCAGTGCCAAGTATGGCGGTAATATAACCTCGCTGCTCCTACTCCAGATTCCTCTGTTCATACATCCAAGAATCACATTAGTTCTTTTAGCCAGAGTGTCACACTGGGACCACATGTTCAGCTGATTACACACCAAGACCTTTTCAGAGTCTCCTCACAGTCCCCCAGCGTGTAAGTATGGGCTACTTTCTATGTTCCTACGTGTATGACTTTCTAGTTGGCTGTGTTGAAATACATATTGTCTGCTCGTGCTCATCTTACTAAGCAATCAAACCCACCATGCGTCAGTGGCATGCCCCCTTCATTATTTACCACTCTGCCAATCTTTATGTCATCTGCACATTTGATCAGTGGTTTTATATTTTCTCCCAGCTCATTGATAAAAATTTTACATAGTGGAAGGCCAAGAACTGATCCCTGCGGGACCTCATGAGAAAAAACACCTGCTTGATAAGGAATCCCCATTTACAATTGCATTTTGAGATCTTCTAGTTAGCTAGGATTTAATCCATTCAATGTGTGCTCTATTTATTTTGTATCATTCTTGTTTCATAATCAAAATGTCATGCAGTACCAAGGCAAACGCCTTACAGAAGTGCATGGACATTACATCGAGGGAGACAATCCACAACTTCCTTTAGTAGTTCGTTCCAGCGATTAACCAAACTTAACTGTTAAAAAAAGGTGTCCCTGATTTCTAATTTGAATTTGTCTAACATTAGTTTCCACCCATTGGTTCTTATTATGACTTTCCCTGATAATTTAAACAATCCTTTCGTAGCGATATTTATACACCGTAATCCAGTGACCCCTTGATCTTCTTTCTGAGAAGCTAAAGAGGCTCTGGTCCTTTAGTCTCTCACTGTATGGCATTTTCTCAGTGTGTTGTGTGAAAAACTACTTGTATTAAACTTGCTGCCTATTAATTTCACTGAGGGACCCCTGGTTTTTGTACTGTATGAAAGGGTAAAGAACACTTCCCCATTCACTTTTTCCACACCAGTCAGGATATTATAGACTTTTATCATATCCCCCCTTAGTCATCACTTTTCTAAAATGAACAGCCCTAATCTTTTTAGTCTGTCCTTGTACGGAAGCTGATTCATATCCTTGATCATCTTTGTTGCGCTTCTCTGAACCTTTTTCAGTTCCACTACATCCCTTTTGAGATGAAGCGACCAGAACAGGACACAGTACTCCAGGAGTGAGTGCACAGTGAATTTATATAGTGACGTTATGAAAAGTTCTGTCTTATTTTCTATTCTCTTTCCAGGATAGTATCCATGCAGACAAGCCCTAAGCTCATGTTTGCAGTGTGAAGAGGAAAGCTGTCTGCCTTGTCATGCAGGGTTGCATAGCCAGGGCTCCCTGCCCACACTGATCCTCCCCCATGAACCATGTTGTTGATCACAGAGCTGTCTCGGCCGCCTAACCTGCTGCGGCTGGTTCTAGTGCTATGCCCTGCGTCCTCTGAATATGAAGCTGTTAGAAGGCTTGACAGCCTCTGTGTTTGGAGTTATAGCTCTGGCCTCTAAGGAACCGTACAGTGTATCTGCAAACATCATCTGTGTCAGGCCTCTTACTTCCTTCTAAAGCTACACGCATTATTCAGGCAGCAGCATTTGAAACATCAAAGCAAACATTGCTAGGAAGGACACCTGCACTCTGCCCTGGCTGCCCCAGCAAGGTCATACAAGCACCAAGGATGCCTGCTGCATGCCAGCCTCCACTTGGTAGCATCTGGTGCTGGAGAAGCACCTGAAATCATGCCATAGATCCTTATAGCTCAGGAATGACAGGATGGGGGGGCGCAGGCTGGGGCTACACTTTGGAGTTGATTTAAATGGTTGGTAGAGCCCACCTAGTGTCCAGAATCACCCAAGACGTCACCTCTGGGGAGGGTGACCAGATGTCCTGATTTTATAGGGACAGTCCTCGTATTTGGGGCTTGTTCTTATATAAGCTCCTATCATCCCCCCACCCCCTGTCCTCATTTTTCACACTTGCTGTCTGGTCACTCTTCCCCCGGGAGAGTCACAGTCTGACAGGCCCTGGAGATCAGCTCAGCAAGATGTGAGAATAAATGGAATCCCCCCCCCACCCTGACCCCGGCAGAAATCTTGGAGGTCACTAAGCGTGTCTCAAAACCCATCCCTGCAGCACAGCACCCCCTAATGCCACACTGGGGCACTGTGGTTAGCCCGGACTCCAGAGTGAGAGTGCCCCCTTCTGTGTCAGCCACCCTGCTCCCTGCACCGCAGCGCCCCTTAGCGTCATGCTGGGGCCCCGAGCACAGCACTGACTTGAAGGTACAGCGTCCCCTACTGAGCACTCCACAGAGCACCCCAAGCACCAGACTAGAGCAGTGGGATCTGCACAGGGCAGAGCACCCCCTACTGAGTCCCCCACCTAGATCCCTGCACCGCAGCACCCCAAGCACCAGGCTAGAGCAGTGGGGTCTGCACAGGGCAGAGCGCCCCCTACTGAGTCCCCCGCTTAGATCCCTGCACCGCAGCGCCGTTAGCATCATGGTGGGGCCCTGAGCACAGCACTGACTTGAAGGTACAGCGCCCCCTACTGAGCACTCCACGGAGCTCCCCAAGCACCAGGCTAGAGCAGTGGGGTCTGCACAGGGCAGAGCACCCCCTACTGAGTCCCCCACCTAGATCCCTGCACCGCAGCACCCCCAGCAACATGCTGATTTATTGTCTCAGGTCAAGTCAGCAAGGAGAGCTCCCTCTAGCGAAGCACTGGTGCTGCATTCTCAGTCCCATTTTACCTACCCACAAAGTACGGCAGGATGCTAAAGGTATCCCAGCCCCACTAAGCACGGAGAAGCTCAGCTCACCACCTCCCCTGGGACGCTTGCTGCTCCAACCGGTGGAAGCTGCAACTTTGCCCATGGCCTTTAATCACAGGGAAGTTTCTGCAGCTCTACAGAAAGAGCCGGTGAAGTCGAACAAGGATGCAAGAGCTGGGGTTGTCGGTGCTACTTCCAGGCAGCTATTGAAGTGCGAGGAGAATGAGTCTAACCCTGAGATTAAACATTGCAAAATGCCAGCAGATAAGTAACAACTGTTCCAACCTATTATGCAAAGCGGGAGTTAAGATCACAACAGGAGACAGTTTAATTCTCTTTCTGCTTCTCTCCGCTCTCCGGCAAAGCAATAGACAGCCCCGTATTATTTCTGTGTAAGGCCTGGCTGGAAAATTGCATTATTCAGTTTAACATCTTTCTCCTCTCCTTTGCCTAATCTCTCTGATTCCAGCTGTCACTCGCAGGCGTTCTGCCCTTGCATTTTGGGTGCCCAGTGAGTAAAATCTGGTTTAATGGGATTAGCTGTGGTCTGATGAGATAGATCAAAGGGATGGCAGGAGCTGATTGAGCCCAATTTAAATATTAATAATAAAGAAATCTCCTATTTACAGTAGACGTGCCTGTTTGTTAATGTCTTAATTCTGTTAAAGCCCTGTGGTAATTGTAGTTGTCTGTAATGAGCAGGAAACTGTGAGACTGTGGAGTTCAGTCATTAACACAGATGAATTAGGATGAATTAGGATACCAACTGGGTCTTGCAGAAATGCTCACAGCAGGCCTGGCCAGCCATGCTCATCAGTGGATAGTTTCAATTGGACATGGGCTTTTTCACTGCCCACCCACCAATGTGCCACAAAGGGAAAAAACTGGCTAACCGCTCTCCAGGTTTGTTCATTGCTAGTTCTTTTCAGTAGTGCATAGAGGAGTCACAGCTGCACAGACACTGGGCCAGAGCTATTCCCTGCCCCGAGAAGCCTGCAATCAGAGCTGGTCAGACAATGGATTTTCCACCCCACCAAAAAAAAAAAAAAAAAAAAATTGATTTTTTTTTTAATCCCAAATCAGGACAAAAAGCCCACATTTTGAAATTTTTGACAAGACAAAATTCAGTGCGGGGGGAAGGGGAGAGATCATTTGGGGTCAACTGGAACGTTTTGTTTTCACAAGTTTAAAATGTTTTGTTTCAATGTTGACCCTTCTGAGAAATTGGTTTTGCTGAAATTTTGTATGAAAAATTGTTTTGCAAGACAAACAAACAAAAATGGCAAGTTTTCATTCTGCAAAAGCCAAAATATCCCCCCACCTCAATATTCTGTTAAAACACTATTTCACCGAATGTGAAACAAGTTCATGAAAAAACACAGTTTCTTCGGAGCAACATTTTCCAGTGGGAAACTATTTCGATGAAAATTGTCCAACCAGCTGTACTTACGAACTAACTTGACAAAGGTAGTGTCATTACCAAGAGGGGATGTGCTTGGGTCAGAGTCATGGACTGTATTCTTGTGTCCCGGTCTGCTGTATTGACCAGAACAACAGCTTCTATCAGCAGAGCTTTAATCTTTTGAAAAAGAAAACATTTCCCCCAAAGAATATTTTGTTTTATTTGGAGAGAGAGAAAGCAGGAGACAAGAACAATGGTGCCTGGCTCTGTCCATCCACAGATCTCAAAGCACTTTACAAAGAGGTCGGTACCATGATCCTTTTTTCCTACATAAGCAGGGACTTGTCTGGGATTCAGTCTGGGACCTCCAGAGCTAGAAGCACAAACTGCGGTGACTAGAACTGGGTCTGGAGCAGGCTCATGGCTTCTGTGGATCAGGTACAGAGGGGCTAGGGTGACCAGATGTCTCGATTTTATAGGGACAGTCCTGACATCTGGGGCTTTTTCTTATATAGGTGCCTCTTACCCCTTGCCCCCGTCCCCATTTTTCACACTTGCTGTCTGGTCACCCTAAGAGGGGCACCTGTTACACATTCACCAGTGGGACATATGTGGCACAGATGCCTTGAGGAATGGCACAAGGAGCAATACCAGGACAGAGCCATCATACAGCTCGTCTGCAGCCCCGTGTCCAACAAATCACCTGTGAGGACTGCATCAGAGCAAAGTGTAACCAGACCCAGGAGGGGTTGAGCAGGGCACTGCTGTTCCCATGGAAGGTCAGTTTATGCTCCAGAGAGGACGTGTGTGGACTGTTTGGTGTGATGTTCCAAGTTGCGGGCTCATGTCCTCAAGGAGTCATGGGCATATTTTTTGGGGTGGGAGAGGGGTATTGCCCTCCCAAACTGCAAACCTCAACCAGGAGTGGAATTACCTCCCCCCCATGCATGGCCCCAGTGACCTGACTGGAGCTGCTCCCATCCTCAAATACAGACATTAAATGGTGCCTGTGGTTAGAGTTCTGGGCTAGAAGAAGGTCTGGGCTCACATTCTGGCTACTAACTTCCTGTGTGATCTCTCAAGTGCTGGGCTCATGTCTTGAGTTCTGGGCTGGAACTTGGGCAAGAAAAATTTCTAGGCTAATGTCCTCAAGTGCTGGGCTAGTGTTCTGGGCTGGAACTTGGGCCAGAATGAGTTCTGGGCTATTGTCCTCAAGTGCTGAGTTAGTGTCCTGAAGTTCTGGGCTATATTTCTGGGCTGGAACTTGGGCCAGAATGAGTTCTGGGCTAATGTCCTAATCATTTGCTCATCCTGCTCCAAGAGGAGCTATGAAAAGCAAAGGCACCCAAACCGTATGGTCATTTATGACAAGTTTGATGTGAGGGTCCAATCCTTTGAGGTACAGCACTCCCTGGGCCAGATTTTCAAAGAGGTTTAAGTACCTGAAGATGCAAATAGACAGTTAGTGGGATTGACAAACATGCCTATGCAGGTTAGTGCCTAACTCCCATGGACTTCAACAGGAATCAGGTTCCAGACTGCACGGTGCTGAATTATTCTGAGCCCCGGATTTGTGAGGATCCAAAGAGCACCAGGGATGTTAAGAGGATGATATTGAACAGCCCAGGACACTATGTACAGCTGGCCGGAGGAGCGAGCGAGAATCTGCAGCCTCCATCCGCCCTCCAGCACTGGCGGCAACTTCCCCAAGTTAATTGCTTTGTCCAAAAAATACCTCCCTGAACTAAGTGATTTCTTATGCAGACAAAAAATATTTGCTGATGAAATGTTCCAACTGTCCCTCTGGCTGCCAGATAAAAAAAAAAATGGATTGTGAGGGAGGAAAAAAAAAATCCAGCAAGCTCACAAAAATTGAGACCTGCCGCTAGCGAAGGCACCAGCATCCAGCTGCCTGTGTGTATAATTAAACTCGAGTCTGTCTCATTGAGATGCAGGAGGCATTTCTGCAGCGAGGTTCAATGAGGAGCCGGCGATGACAAGCCGACGCTACAGAAATGTCAAAATTAACATGAGCCAAAAGAGTGGCCTGGCTGTAGCTGGAAACTAAAGGAATTAGGAAGGTTTGGGGAGGAGAAGGTGACATATCCATACCACGACTGCTCAGAGGTGCCCTCTGCAATCAGGCTTTTCGTCATGTTGGGAAGCTGCTTTCAGGAGAGGCATCGTCACAATAAAAAAACATCTGTATTTCCAAGGCACCTTCCCCAGTCCAGTCACATTCCCTTCTCACCAGCTGTTGTTTTTGTCGTGAATGGACCTATAATGTAAAAAACAACGCAACTCACGTCATAGAGCTAACATGCTGTTTGCCACCATCATGCGGCTGGCTCTGTTCCAGCGGTGTAGCCCTATCCCCTACCCTGGGTCTGTCCTGTCTATTCGATTGCGAGTTCTTGGGGACAGGGATTGTCTACTCCTCAGAGTTTATACAGTACCAGGCACAATGGAGCAACAGTCTTAGCTGGTCGCTCGGCATTGCCATAATAAATAGGATTATTATAATAATGATCTGCTGAGGTTGTAGCCCATTAACTATATCACTGTAATTGTCGGAGATATGTTCCCGACTTACACAAGCATTCCATTCCGGAACACATTGCATAAATTGAATTTTGCAAAAGTTGGGAACGTATCCCCGACAATTACACACACACACACACACACACACACACAAAAAGCTTATGTAACTTATGGAACTTTTTCCACAAGCGCGGATTTCCGTAAGTCGGTTTTGCGTAACCCGGGAAGTGTCTGTAATTAAAGCGGTATGATCACACTCTAGTGTTGATGTAGTTAAACTGGTAGAAATGTGGTCATAGATTAGTCTCCTTCCCATATAATAATAGCTATACTGGTATGAGGCACCTTTATGCGGTGTGACAGGGTCAGGCCAGATGACTACAAGAGAGTGGTCAAAGGTAGATACATTAGCTCCAGGTTAAGCAGGTCCCTTTTCCCTGGGTAAGATAACAGGGACTATTCCAGAACATTCAGGAACTTTCTAGAACTAATTAAGGCAGGCAGGCTAATTAGGACATCTCTAGCCAATTGGGAAAAGTTACTAGAATTAATTAAAGCTAATCAAGACACCTGGTATAAAAAGGCTCTCACTCCAGTTAGTGAGGTGTGCGTAAGGAGCTGGGAGTGAGAGGACGTGCTGCTGGAGAACTGAGGAGTACAAGCGTTATCAGACATCAGGAGGAAGGTCTGATGGTCAGGACAAAGAAGGTGTAGGGAGGAGACCATGGGGAAATACCCCAGGGAGTTGTAGCTGTCGCGCAACTGTACCAGGAAGCACTCTTGACAGCTGCAGTCCACAGGGCCTGGGCTGAAACCCAGGGTAGAGGGCGGGCCCAGATTCCCCCCAAAACCTCCCAACTCCTGATCCAACACAGGAAGATCTCTGAGGCTAGCAAAAATAAGCACAGGGGCGGCTCTAGATATTTTTCCGGCCCACGTACGGCAGGCAGGCTGCCTTCTGCAGCTTGCCTGCGGGAGGTCCCTGGTCCCGCGGCTTCAGCGGACCTCCCGCAGGCTTGCTGCTGAATCCGCGGGACTGTGGACCTCCCACAGGCAAGCTGCCTAAGGCGACCTGCCTGCTACCCTTGTGGCGACTGGCAGAGCGCCCCCCGTGGCTTGCCGTCCCAGGCACGTGCTTGGTGCGCTGGTGCCTGGAGCCGCCCCTGAATAAGTGCAGGACCCACCAAGGTAGAGGAGGAACTTTATCACAGTGGGTGTTACTTCGTTCACACTTGGGATTGCAGTGTGATACCTGGACTGATAAAAATACATCACATCCGTAAGTGACATAGTTATACTGACATCTCTGGCCTTGTCTTCACTGTCAATCTAGCTCTCTTGAGTGACCATACCGCCCAACAGCCCTGGAGCTGCACAGCGAGCTTGGATTAGCAGTTGATTAGTTGGTGTCACTCAAGCTACAGCATCCTCACTGCATTATTAGGTCCAGTGTCAGCAATGCTGGTTCTTCCACACACACCCCGTCCCCCACCCAACCTGACAAATCAGCTAGCTCAAGCTTAAAGCACCATTTAACTCGAGAGAAAAGACATTTGTGTGTGCATGGGCATCGGGTTAGGGAGCCGAACTCCAGTTGTAGTCTGAGCTAACCCTGCCGTGAAGACAAGCTCAAAGCATCGAACAGGTCTTAAACGGAGTGGTTTAGAGAAGTGGTTCTCAACCAGAGGTACGCACACCTCAACTCATCTATGTACCACAGGCTACATAAAAATCACCAGCGAAGTCAGTACAGACTAAAATTTCCTACAGACGATGATTTCTGTATACTGCTCTATATATTGTACCCTGAAATGTAAGTACAGTGGTTATATTTCAGTCAGTTTATTTTATAATTATATGGTACAAAAGAAAGTCAGCAATTTTTCTGTCCTAGTGTGCTGGGACACTTTTGTGTGATTATGTAAGCGAGTCATTTTAAATTGAAGTTAAATCTGGGGGTTTACAAGACAAATCAGACACGTGAAAAGGGTCCTGTAGTCTACAAAGGTTGAGAGCCACTGGTTTAGGATCAATACCCCCATTTACAAACCCCTGGCCTCACTCCAATTCCAAATGTGGCTCACGTCATGTGTCACTGCTGGGAGCCTAGGGCTTACCTGGACCTGCTAACTCATGTTAATGCTACAAACTGCCTTGTCTTCACTAGGGTTTAACCTCATGTTATTTACCACCTGTTAGCTAAAACAAGGTAAGAACCTAGGTTTCTGCCTACACAGGTGTCAATCAAAGAGACTTAGGGGTGGAAAAAGAGGGGTGCATCAAGAAACCCTTCCACTGGCTTCTGGCTTATCAGTTGCATGAACAATGAGTCCTTGAGATGTCTGTCAGTGGGTCTGAGGGAATCTCATTCATGCCACTTTTCACATCTCACATCTGGCTCTGGCCTGTCGTCAGTGGGTTGCTCATACTGGGAATGTCTTCATGGCCATCAGGAGGTGTGATGGCAGCATGTGTGTCCAGATCTGAGCTAGCTTGGTTTGAGGAAGCTTGCTAAAAATCGCAGTGTGGTTGTGGCGGCGCAGGAGGTGTCACGAGCTAGTCACCTGAGTACAAGCTCACCCGCAACCCTGGGTCCGTACTCGTGTGATTAGTCTGTGCTGTTACCCATCCCCTGCTGTTGTGACTTCACTGCTGTTGATCAAAGCTAGCTCAGGTATGTCCATTCATGCTGAAGTCAGATCTCCTGATTGCAGTATAAACATACAGACACATTTTTGACATGGGCATGAAGACGGTGGGTGAGGTACTATCCTTTCTTGGAGCAGTTTCTGTTGATGAAAAGGATGAGCTTTCAAGGTAAACAGAGCTCTTCTATGTAGCTAGTAAGGTTGTCTCTTTCACCAACAGAACCTCCATAAGAACATGGTTTTGCATGCCTGTCCATCCTGGTTAATAGCTTATGAATTTATCTAGTTCTTTTTTGAATCCTGTAATAGTCTTGGCCTTCACAACATCCTCTGGCAAGGAGTTCCACAGATTGACTGTGCATTGTGTGAAGAAATACTATCCTTTTGTTTGTTTTAACTGCTGACATATTCATTTCATTGGTGACCCTATTCTGTGTTTATGAGAGAGGAATAAACAAACTTCCTTATACTACCTCTCCACCACCGTCATGATGTATAGACCTCAATCATATCTCCCCTTAGCCGTCCTTTTCCAAGAGAAGTCACAGTCTTATTTATCTCTCCTCATAACGGAAGTTTCAGAGGGGTAGAACCATAGCATAGTCTTGTATCAGCAAAACACGAAGGAGTCCTTGTGGCAACCTTAGAGACTAACAAGCTGATGCAAGATAAATTTTGTTAGTAACTGTAAGGTGCCACAAAGGACTCCTTTGTGTATTTCTCATATTGGAAGTTATTCCATAGACTGCTAGGCATTTATTGAAATGCCCCTTTTCTGAAACTATTCCAAGATGATTAGTATGGAGGGAGGAAAAAACTCAGTGAGATAAATAGGAGATTAACTAGGCCTGCTATAAACCCAGGTTGTGAGTTGAATCCTATGAAGGAGCCTTTAGGGCATCTGGGTCAAAAAAAAAACAACAAAAGTGGGGATTTGTTCTGCTTCAAGCAAGGGGTTGGGACTTAGATGAAATCGCTGAGCGCCCTTCCATCTAATGATTGTCTAATATGAGGTGATCAGAACTGCATACAAGCATTCAAAGGTGTGGGTGCCTCATGGGTTTATGTAGAGACAATAATGAATATTTTCTGTCTTATTATCATATCCTTATTCCCAACAATTTCTGATCTGCTTTTTTGAGACTGCCGCTAACACATTGTGCAGAATAGATTTCAAGAGAATAACTAAACGCCAATGAACTCCAAAGATCTCTTAATCTTGAGTGGTAAAACAGATAATTAGATGCCGTCATTTGAGTAATGATAGAGGATGGGATTATGTTTTCCAATGTGCATCACACTTTGCATTACAACATTGGATTTCATCTGCCAGTTTGTTGCCCAGTCACCCAGTTTTGTGAGATCCTTTTGTAGCTCTTCGCAGTCTGCCTGGGACTTAACTATCTTGAGTAGTTTTGTATCATCTGCAAATTTTGCCACCTCACTGTTTACCCCTTTTCGCAGATCATTTATGAATATGTCGCACAGTGCTGAATATGCTGAATGTATGAATATGTGTGACTATGTTGAACAGCACAGAAGCTGAGCTAATAAAATATATTACCTCACCCACTTTGGTTCACTAATATCCTGGGACCCAGCATGGCTACGGCCACACTGCAAACAACAGTGGGCAAAACTGGAACAGTGTTTCTCTCCCTTGAGGTCCTGGAAAATTAATTCCCATATTCTGCAAGTTCGTAACCTTGCTGCAGGCTTGGAAGGAAAAACAGGATGAGGAGATTAGCTGTGAGCCCAGCACAAGGATCTGCATCTTAATATTACTGGGGAAATCGCCAAGCACTTTTAAACAAGATTTTGAACAAACTAATCAGCAGTATTGGATTTTCAAGGGTTTCAGTGGGAATTCTTGCTAATTGAGATATTTTTTCTATTTGCAGCTCCCAGCAGGAGCTTCCAGCGGTGCTAGCCCACAGGTGGGAGAACATCATGTAGCTTGTAAAATCAATAAGAGCATGGCCAATTAAAACAAACCCCAACAGTTAGTGTCACTGTTTGGAATTGGAATTGTTAGTTAGTAATAGATCCTGACATGAAGGCTTAAGAGCAATGCAATAGTCCAGTGTGTGTGTGTGTGTGTGTGTGTGTGTGTGTGTGTGTTGGGGGACAACCTTATCACAACCTATCCTACCACATGGAATTCCCAGCTCCTTTCCCAGGGCAAAGCAACCATGTGCACCTGAACTCAGAGTGGGAACCATACCCCTTCATCCCAAAGCCTTGCAGGACAATTTAACTGCAGCTCACTGCAGTATTCGTAACACAATAACCCAGTGCCCAATTCTGCAAGCTGCTGAACTCTTCCTGTATGGTGTAGAGATTGCCACTGCCTGATCCTTATCAAAGATTTCATGGTGGCTTGTGAACCTCCTCATACCATGCCTGAAAACGTTAATGACTTCAGGGGGGACATCCGGGCTGCGTTACTGGAGCCAGTGACGTGAATGTCACAGCTACGAAGTGAGTGTGTGGAAATAGCCACTCGTGCTCCAAAGGGCTTTACAAGCCAGGACCAATCACACACTGATGCATTTCTCACTCTGGTACAAGGAGTGATGACTTCGGCCCAGATCCTTACAAGTATTTTGGCAACTGACTTCGATGGGAGTTAAGTGCTTAAATACTTTTGAGGATTTGTCACTATCCTGCAAGGTGCCTGACAAACAAAAGGAAGTGTCCGTAAGGCACACAATAAAGCAAGCAAGCAAGGAACGCTCAGTAATGCCTTGTCAAATTGAAAAGTTTTGGGGTTTTTTTTTATGTGAAACATCTTTTTGTTTCAAAATTTTAGTTCATTTATACAAAAAAAAAGTTTTAAAACTTTTAAATATGTCAATATCACACCAAACCCTCAAAAAGTTATCCAAACGATGTGCTCCAATGGACCTATCTGAATTGTTTTTATCCATTTGATGAACATTTCCAAAAATTTGACTTTTCGTCCCATTTCAGGACAGGAAAACAATCGGAAATCTCAAAAACGCTCATGGGACAGGAAACCCATTTCCCAACCAGCTCCACGGTTGGGTGCTGGGGCTGGAACTGGGAGGTTGGCTCCCATCTGCTGCCATAATCCACTGAGTGCAAACCCCCATACTGCTCAGCCCCTGCCTTCACGGCCTGCCAGCCCAGCTGATCCGCTTCTATACTCGGCTAAAATAACCAGGCTGCAGCGAGCTGCTCTCTGCTCAGTGCGGCCCTGGAGAGTTTGAATGGACCAGCCCCTAGATACACTTCCCTGCAGGGGATGGCCAAGGATCTGCTCTTTGGAGCCAGCCTGGCCCTTCCAGGGGAGGGCAGCTGGGTGTGACACGGTGCACAAGGTGCAGTCAGAATTGCTACTTCCCAGCAGCAACACCTCTATGGTAGTTGGGAAGGGGTCTTTCTCCATGTCAGGAGGCCAGGAGGCCTCCTCTCACAGCTTCCTCCAGGGCAGGGCAACTGCTGGTCACCCCTGACTATGGGCAAATCACTCTCTGAATGAAACTCCCATCTGTGGTACTTGGGCTGCTCCGAACTCTCCTTCCATTTTCCCTCTGGGATTTTCCTTTGTTTTCTTCCTATCCAAACCCATGTCTTTGGATTCCCGTTATATAGCTCAAGCAGCCTTTCAAGCAGCAATGCTACAGTGATGTGACCGCCGCACAGAGCAGGGCTGTCCCAGATCCACAGGCAGCCACAATCCTTATACCTGTAGGAGCAGGAAGAGCCTTTATCTGTCTGAAGCAGCACAGAGTTGAAAAAGGCTTTGGGAGGACAGCAGCTGCTGGTTAGAATCTCGCTGGAAACTCATCTGTGCAAGCCCGTTTCAAAGGCCCCCGTGTAATCAATTCTCTTTTGTCATCGGAATGACCGTGCAAATATTAGCCGCGCCCCATACTTGGCCTGATTTCGACAGTGAAATTCCAGCTGCTCAGAAGTGTGGCTGGAGTGTCCTCTTCAGCACCTGTGCTTAGCTCTTCCTGAGAAGGGCTTGTTGAGAATCCCGTTTGGAGATGGGGGTTCACACATATATAATTGGCTACTGTTGGGCTGACTGGCTTCCAAGACTGAGGTCATCCCAGGAGATGATAAATAAATGCTGATCCTGGAGGTGCTGTTTGAATGGCTTCAGCCAGCAACGCATTTGTTTTTTTGAGTGAATTTCACGCAGGTGATAAGGGCCAGTGAGACCCAGCTGGATAATGAAGACGTCTTGTTATACATAGAAAAGCTTGAGCATCAACAGTGAAAACTTTCACTGAATAACTTGGCCAATGTGCTTCAGTCCTGGGGTACAGGATAGCCCCCTGCTAGTCCAGGCCTGGGCTCCCCGCTCCCAGCTCTGCCAATGCCCCTCAGCCCTGACCTGTGGTGCCTCCTGCTATCCCAGCCTTGGGCTCCCCACAGATCTGCGGATATTCCGCAATCCTGTCCTTCAGCCCTGCTGTTATTCTAGGCCTGGGCTCCGCACACACTGCTCCTTTGAGCCCCCTGTGACATCTTCCCCTCCCACTGGCCCCTTCACTGCCACTCCCCAGGTCAGGGCCTTGCCCCGAACCACCTCCTGATCAGACCTGGCCCAGGGTTCCCAGACAGCATCTTCCCCCAACTGTCCCCAGCCCTGCTGCTATCTCCACACCTGCTCTGCAGGTTGGTGCTCCCTTCTGAACCCCCAGTTAGTGCTTCCCTGGATCACCCCCTGTTCTCTCCCAGAGGCAATGGGTGTTCCCATCCACTCCTCTGGTGCTTTCCCTGCACCTCCCCTTCGGAGTCCATGGGCAGCGTGTCACTCATCTTCTGTGGTCTCTTTGGCCAGTCCCATCTCCGGCTGCCCCCCTGGCCACTGGTGCTACTGGTCCCTTCCCATCTGTGACCTGCTCCCTCTTGCTCCCTCTCCACTCCAGCATTTCTTCCCAAAGGCGTTCACTCAGCAACCGTTGAATGCCCCAGTGGGCAGATTAACCCAGCCCCAGCTGGTAAATGGTTAATACTCAGTAATTACCAAGGGCACTGCAGCTTTCAGCGGTATCATGGAGATGGACGAGCATGCCATCTCTTCCCCTGAGATGATCAGCGCCAATGAAGGGAGCTGCACCTTTTGTATTTTAACAGTCAGCCCCGGTTCTGGGATGATGCCGTTTCAGCACATCCCAAACCTGCCGTAACTTCAGAGCTCAAGAGGGTGTCCGCACATCGCCTGGCTGAGCATCGCTTTTGGATGCCAGCCTTCAGACCCAGCCAACGGTGCATGTTTATTGATAAACCCTGATGCAGCAAATGCTAGCCTGAATCCCTTCCCCTCCCCCTTCGGCCACCTCATCTCACCGGGTTGTTCCCTCTGCCGGAGGGGGGCCCTGGTTCCTGCTCGCTGGGATCCCACTCTTCACTCCTGAACTCACAAGGAGCTTTGCCACTGACTGAGGGGAGCGACATGAAGGCGATGGGAGCTGCTGGCCTTGCTGGAGGGGACCGGGCATCGAAAGAATGAGCCATTGTTGTCATGGCTTCGCCCAAGGCAAGGAGCATCTGCCACCACCACTGGTTCTGCACTAGTGCTGACATGCATAGAGAGGAATGTAGGCAGGAAACCTCTAGGCTCCAGGGACCTCTTGGGATTTCTGCAATCTACAGGGGATGCTTAGGGGTGATATGTGCCCCTGGCTTCCTGCTTGCCAGCCAGTCTCTGCCAACCAGCAGCCCACCATTCTCCAGGGCTTGGATCCCTGCTCCCCGCTCCCAGGGCGGAGATCCTGCCAGCTGTCTGAAGCCCATGTGGCCTATTGTAGAGCTTAGTTTGTCAGCAGGGGTCACAGAGGGCCAGCGAGCATTGGACTAAGGTCGATTGTGGTGCCTGTGGCCTTTGAGAACCCACCAAGGGACAGCCGGACTGGGAGCAGGCTCGAGGGACAGGCCCCTCGGAAGCTCGGAGGCAGTGGCAGGTGACTCAGTGAGGGCTGCAGGATGCAGTAGGGCCAGAGAAGGGCTGCAGGAATACTAGAGAAGTCTACAGGGCTGGGGACGTCGGTCCAGCTGCCTGCCTTGGGCTCTGCTGGCGGTCAGATCTCCACCAGCGGATGGTGCGGCACTTTGGATGGGGGCCCTCAGACCCGTCCCTGGAGGCCCTGACACCAGGGCTGAGTGCAAAAAATCAGCTCTGGGCTTGACGCAGGAACCCCTGGTCGATCTCCTCTGGCTTCTGTTAGCCCAGAGGTCAGACAGGAGGATCAAGTGGCCCCTTGGTGTCCCCTGGATGTCGCCCCCTGATTTCCCCTGGCCCCACCTGGAGAAGAGAAGTTCTGTTTCCCTGGAGGAAGATGCTGCTGCACATCCCCACACTATACGTGGGGTAACCCTGACACCAGCTTCTGGCTGGGGGTGCGTGAAGACCCTGCTGCATCTGCTTCCCATTATGGGGTAGAGGGAAGCTGCTGCTGCCTCCTGCCCAGTCTCCTCCTGCAGGATGGTGCTGAGTTCACCTCCATCCCTGTCCTGCCGCCCCAATGCTCTGAGTAGAGCCCGGAATAGAATTCGCTCAACTGGCCCCGGCTCTTGGTTCAGTCGCTAACTGGGACCCAGGCCTGGGAGATGCTGACTCCTCTCAACGCCTCAGTGCATTTTGCCGGCTTGAGCCTGAAATACTCAGAGGTAAACTCCTGGGAGAGACCCGGGTCAGTGCAATCAGATTCAGACTGAAAGGTCAGGCTTCCTGTTAACAGCCAGAAGGCCAGCTTTGTGGTTAAAGCACTGGGCTAGGAATCTTGAGAGCTGGGTTTAGTGCCTGCCTCTGCCACCAGCTGACTCTGAGCAGGCCCTGGTCCCTCTCTGTGACTCAGTTTCCCCATCTGTTAGCAGGGGGGTTGTCAAGGTTTTTCCCCCACTTTGAACTGTAGGATACAAAAAGTGGGGACCTGCAGGAATGCTTTTAAGCTTAATTACTAGCTTAAATCTGGTACACTGCCACCAGCCAGAATTTAGTGTCTAGCACACTTTCTGTTCCCCCAAAACCTTCCCTGGGCAACTCAGACCCAACCCCCTTGGGTTTTAAAACAAGGAGAAATTAACTATCCCCCTCCTTTTCCCCCCAGACTTTTCCCTTTCTGTGTTGCCTTGAGAGGCTTCACACCGATCCAAACTCCTTCGATCTTAAAAAAAAGAGGAATTAGCCATCCCCCTCCGTTTCCCCCCACCTATCCCTAGTGAGTTCAGACTCAATTCCTTGGATTTTAAAACAAGGAAAAATCAATCAGGTTCTTAAAAAGAACGCTTTTAATTAAAGAAAGAAAAGGTAAAAATTATCTCTGTGAAATCAGGATGGAAAATGCTTTACAGGGTACTCAGATTCATATAGACTAGAGGGACCCCACCCCCAGCCTTAGATTCAAAGTTACATCATACAGAGGTAAAAATCCTTCCAGAAAAAAGAAATATTTACAAGTTAAGAAAACAAACATAAGACGAATCCGCCTTGCCTGGCTATTACGAACAATTTTGAAACAGGAAAGACTGATTCAGAAAGACTGGGAATGTCTGGGTCTACATCTGGTCCCTCTTAGCCCCAAGAGCGAACAACGAACAACACAAAAAGCACGAACAAAGACTTCCCTCCACCAAGATTTGGAAATATCTTGTCCCCCTATTGGTCCTCTGGTCAGGTGTCAGCCAGGTTACTGAGCTTCTTAATGCTTTACAGGTAAAAGAGACATTAACCCTTAACCATTTGTTTATGACAGGGGTGACACTTGATAATCGGTTGGTGAAAATCTAAATGTAGAACTCACAGCCCGTTTGGGGTTTGTGCCCTGGTTCTTATTAGCCTGCCCTGAGGCTGGTATTCAAGCTCGACAGCCACTGCAGGTCAGCTTCCCAGCACCCCTCGTGGCAATGCCATGGGGCTGTGAGGTCATGTGCTGGGGGACTGGGCTGCGTGTCTGTTCCCAGCACTGCCCAGAGCCCAGCCGGGCATGAAGAGTTAACAAAAGTCTTTTCCAAGCTCAAAATACAGTTGGCATCAGTCCAGTAGATGGACAAAGGATTTGAGTGGGTTCATTTATCACCCAGACTGAGTTCCCCAGTACTTGCTGAGAGAGAACAGATGGGCCAGGGGTTAACGTGGCAGCATTTGACTGACAACAGCTGGATTCAGTTCCCTTTGCTGCTGGAGACCTCTGGATAAGTCATTCATGCCTCAGTTCCTTTTGTGCAAAACAGGGGTAAGAGCACTGCCCGCCCTGATGGGTGGTGTGAGGCTAAATGTGTTAAAGGTTGTAAGGCACCGACATACTGTAGTC
The DNA here is from genome assembly GCF_003597395.2 of Chelonoidis abingdonii. Taxonomy (NCBI): domain Eukaryota; kingdom Metazoa; phylum Chordata; order Testudines; family Testudinidae; genus Chelonoidis; species Chelonoidis abingdonii. Next base: position 10,935,960 of record NC_133789.1, read on the forward strand.
ATGGGGGCTAAATAAATACCCAGGATTAACTGATTCACAGCTGCACGACCTTTGTCAGATTTTCCTCAGTTAAAGAATCCAATGACACTGTTTTCTGATCTTATTTCATCCACTCATCTCATAGATTCCTCTTTATGTAACACATTGTTAACCCATGGAACTCATGGGCACATGATATAGAATAATCGATTTTCAAGTCCCTTCTGACCTCTTGCATACCACAGGCCAGAGGATCTCATTGAACAATTCCTGCTTTAAACCTAGTAACTCGGAGTATCTCTTTTAATATCCATCAAACATAAGCACTTTACAATGTGTTTTCAGTCATGCCCTCCTTGAAAACAAACCAGCAAGGATTTATACAGATCATTGCTTCTGTATTATCTGTGGGTGCTGAAATAACACTGATTATCCATTGCGGATGCCTGGCTATTCCTTTGCGTTTGTATAAATGTGTGGAAGTTAGTAAGCCACCTACACAGATTATTTTTTTAGGCAGGTTTATCTGGAGTGTTATAGACGTGACATAGTATATAATAAACACTTTCATTTTTTTTTAACTGTGTGGGAGTTATGGGGATTCATCTTAAGAAATTCCATTGTCAGTGCAGCATATTTACTGTACATTCATACCACTCTATATTGCAGCCTGCTAGACACAGATCTAGCCTCTGAGTGCCTTTGGGTTTTGAGACTAGAGCAACAAAGGAAACTTTATACTAAACATAGAACCATGTTGCCAGATTCAATTCTTTTCGCACACGCCAATCTTGAATTGCTTTCCCAATTTGTCCCCTTTTCTGTGCTGCAAAAATCAGCACCTGGGAGGTTGTGTTATTTCCGCAGAGCTTATAAAAGGGAAAGGTTGGAAGAGATGCTTCAGAAAGTTGTTTTTCTGCTTCTAAGGTCCTGAGTTATTACAGAATTGGGCCCTGTTACAAGAGTGCCCTGTGTCTGTTTATAGGTAAACAGTTAATGGAAATGGAGCAATTAGATGATGCTCAAGTATATGCAGGGTTGTTCTTGGGTTTTGTAGGACCAAGAAAACTTCTTGTGCTCTGCAAATGCCTTCCTCTGTGAAGTTCTTTACGTCAGTTCTTAGCCGTCCCAAGCTGTGGAAGCTGGCTTTCGTGTCAGATCCAGAAGCACTTGATTCGGTGTTCTGCTTTGCCGAAGAGAGAGGCAGAAGCTGTGCAACTCCAATTTGGAACCAAATGTGCTTGCAGTATGAGGAGTGGGATTGGGCAGTTCCGATCTGATGGTCAGGCTCCAACACATTTCTCTTCTGTTTAATTACTACCAAGGTTGTAAAAAATGGGGATTGACCATCACTAACCTTCATCTACTTCCAGAACTGAAGTCAAATGTATCCTTTTCTGAGGGTTCGGAAATATCCATGGTCATTAAGCGTGTTGTCATCGCTGGGCGCTGGCTGGGAGGGGAAGGACACAGGGCATGCTGGGAATCGCACAAGAGACTAGCCAGTTTGCTGGCTCAAGAGGTTTAGGGTATGTCCACACTGCAAATTACCCGCTTACTCTTTCAGCAGCAGCATCTACCAGAAACTCCCCCTGTATGTTCCCTGTTTGTGGATGGAAACACTTGTCGGCAGCCTATTAGGCTTTCACAGAGCAGACAGAGACTCCATTGATGAATGAATAGCAAAGTGGTTTGGGCATTGGCCTGCTAAACCCAGGGTTGTGAGTTCACCATTTAGGGATCTGGGGCAAAAATATGTCTGGGGGATGGGGCCTGCTTTGAGCAGGGGGTTGGATTAGATACCTCCTAAGATTCCTTCCAACCCTGATATTCTATGAAGGGCTCCTGTCTAGCTTCCACTGTGGCTGCTTTGTGAGGCTCTGCTGGCAGCCAGAGAAGCTACTGATCCAACCCCCTGAAGATTCCCCAGCCAGAGCAAGTGCTGTACAACCTCAGCTCATTGCCCTCCCATGGGAGTGATGTGATGAGAGTCTCTTGTCTTGGCATTCCCAGACTGCTGGAACAGGGCCTGTGGGCAGCTAAGTGTGAACTGGAGAAGCACTGGCCCTAGGAGATTAGGTATGTGGAAGTGGTTGAAAATCTACTTCTCGGTTCAGCAGAGACCTGCTGGGGGCTTGGGCCACCATCTTCCACATCCAAGGTGAGTGCCCTGACCCCCAGCCTGCTGGGTGGTGTTTCTCCAGAGAGTCTATCCTGGCCTTGAGGAACCCTCCCAATGAACGTTTGGTTTAATCAAATTGGCATTTTCTGACCTAAAAAACTTTCCAACTGGCTCTACCTTTCGTTGCTCTCCTGTGAGCCCACTGCTTTATTCAGCAGATGCCTTAGGCCATTGCTTAGATTCAAGGCTGATTTTGCAGTAAATTTCCAGAATTTCCAGCCCTTGCTGCATGTCGCCCCTCAGGAACAGATGGCCCTTGATTTTGATCTAGGGATTAAGTGCTTAGCAGTTAAATATCACAGCAGCTCCCCAGTAATGACACTTTAGTGCCAGGAGGGACATTAAAGATAATTAACCTGTAACCTATCAAATGTAGATTTCATGCTAAGGCCAGTGAGGGGGACAAGAGTCACCACTAAGCTACGCCATAACTTCACTGTGTTCCCCATCTGCCTACATTCATGTGACACAGGATCTGCTATGTAGGCAAACAATCCCAAGTTTATACCGTAAATAATGCGCATTTCCTTGTTAACAATAACAATGGCTAAACCTTCCATTGTTCACTCAGCTTGGCTGGGTAGTGGGTGTAGCCTGAAATTACAGTGGCTGCACTTTTCGCCTGTACGTTCCCAAGCTCTCTGCCTGGGTGGAGACACAAACTGCAGTCATCCTAGCTGTGGGTCATAGCAGAGACACACTTAGAACAGAGGGGCTGGATCAGACAAGGGGTCCGTCTAACTCCACTGGCCTCTGACTGTGGCCAGCACCTGCTGCTTCAGCAGAAGGTACAAGAACTCTGAAGAAGGCAGTAATGAGATAACCTGCTCCCAGGGACTGTCTTCTCCCAACCACACTGGGCTCTCTACCGGAGACTTTACTTTTGTTCTTTCTTCTTGTTGTTTTCCTTAATCTAAACCCAAAACTATTTCAGAGGGAAAAGACAGGTTTCATCTCATGTGTGGGCATGGAAGAAGCTATAAGAGGATGCGCATCTGAGGCAAAGCCAAACTTATCTGCAATACTCTGGTGTAGAAATTTTAAATGTCCAGTGCCCGTCAGTTTCAGCTTAGGTTGGAAATAGCAACACAGGGCTAGGTTCCTGCGATGCTGCTTTCTTCCTCCCACCAGTCTGCCTAGGGGAAGGCTGAAAAAGCAGTTCAATGGCCATGGCTTATTGGCCTGTCTGCTGAGATTGCCAATGGCAGTTCTTTGATACGAAAGCACCAATTCGCCATTACATAGACACGAATGAACCCCCATCAGTGGGGAATACGTTTTGTCACTATCATCTGGGACTGTGTTCATACTGATGATTTATTAATGTAGTGAAATTGTAAGCGGGGGAATGGTCCCGCTATTGTGGGGCACTTTCCTGGCTTCTGCACTACCCCGGTGAAGTGGGCTAGCAGAACGATCTGAGTCCTCGCTCCCACTTCCTTTACCCAGAGGCCTCTCTGCCCTCAAGGACTCCCCTTCCACTCTCCTCTGTGGCAGAGTCCTCATAACCCCAACAAGGCTGGGCCCAGGATTCCTGGGGGGCTCAACTCCCATCCCTGCTGTGGTCAACTGGGACAGGGGCTAGGGTGTCCCCACTCCGGGGTGCTCGCTTTGCACTGGGCACCTCCCTGACCCACTGATTATTTCATATAATTTAAAGCAAATACAAGTTGCTTAATTAACAATTAATTTTAAAAAAGAATAAGGAAAAATGGGAGAGGTTAAAGGAAAACACATCGCCCTGCTCTGTGGCAAGGAACATTACAAACAGTGTCACAGTCTGTTCCCTGCAGGTCCCAGGCCTCCTCCTCAGGCCCTGGCTGTCCTGCAGGGACGCTGTGGGTTGTACACTTGCAATGGTTGTGGCCACACACTTCTGGGCTTTGGGTGGTGAGACCCTTCTTCCCAGCGTCAGCCCTCCATCAGGTTAAGATCTCCCTCCCAGTTTGGCCTGCAAAGACCCTTGGCTGGGGGTGTCTTTCTGCACTGAGTCCTTTGCCCAAGGACCCCTTTGGCTGGTCCCAGTTGCTCACTGCAGCAGGATCTGTGGCTGCAGCTCTGCTCCTAGCATAGAATTTACTCTCCCTGGGCTGCTTCTGTGACTCTGTCCCAACTCTGACCTGCTTCCTGGGCTGCTTTTCTGGCCCCTCTGGATCTGGCCCAGCCCTGCTCCCCAGCTCAGCTTGGGCCCCTGCCTTCTCCTTAGCTTGGCCCCACTCTGTGTGACCCAGGTAATTCCAGCTCACATGGAGGACAGGACCCCCTGGCCTCCTGACTCCCTGATTAGCCTGCCCACCCTGTCAATCAGGCTCAGAGGCTGAGGCTGACCTGGAGCATTGGTCTCGCCCCAATCTTTTAGGGCTGGGAGCTAGCCAACCAAAACACCCCCACTGAATGTTAGTAAGGGGGCAACAGTCCCCTCACACAATGATCTAATTGCAGAGAAAAATTTGCAGCCCTTTGCTGGACTTCTTATTGAATTCTTGTTTCCACTGGTGGCAGATGGTTTAAATCCAGGCTGCATCTGGCCCTGAAGAGGCAGAAGGCCAATCCATGTCCCTCCAATGAATGCAAAATCATTCCCGAGAGAAGCCTCCCAAAGACTTTGCTTTCTCTCATGCTCAACTTGTACAATTCCTCCCCTTGCTTCAATACTTGCAGGCGGTTCGGTGGATAGATAAGGACAGCGGGTTAGAAAACGGAATTTCTGTTTTGTGGGAAATTGCAACATTTCAAAATTCTTTTTAATTCAAGATAGGAATGGAAAGTTTAACTTGTACATTTTCTGGCGGAATGGAAATTTCCCAAAATTTAAAGTCATGAACATCAAAGCATTTCATTTCAATGTCAAATCATTTTACATCAATGTCAAAACATTTTGTTTCAAGGATGTTGAACTGTTTCATTTTGATAATGTTGAAACATGATAACATAATTTAAAATGTTAAATAGGACGTGTACCTAAAACTTAAAGAGTCAAAACAAACTGTAAGGATAAAGTCAAACTTAAACATTTTTACCGCAGTAAAACCCAACCATTTCAAGTCAACAAAACTTTTTGAATAAACCTTAGGAAAATGAAAAGGGAAAGTTGACGATTCATTCTTTTTCCCATTGAAAATGTTGTCAGAATCGACATGCTGCCATGAAACTGTTCGATCTCAGCTAAACTGCAGTTTCTGATGAAAATTTGTTCCAATGAAAAATTTTTGGCCATCACCGAGGGCAGGTCTACACTTGAAATGCTATGTTGGCTCAGCTGCACCAATGCAGGTGCTCCACTGTAGAGCTTAAGTGAAGACATGACATCAATGGGAGAGAGGTCTCCCATTGGTGTGGTTAATCCAGCACCTTGAGAGGTGGAAGTTATGTTGATGGGAGCAGCTCTCCTGTCAACATGGTGCTGTCTACACAGGGGTTAAGGGCGATATAACTGTTGCTCAGGAGTGTGGATTTTTCATATCCCTGAACGATGTAGTTATATGGACATAGATCTGCAGTGTACACCTGGCCTAGTAGACAGATATATAGCCCAGGACGTGCTTTCTAAGTGACTGATCCTACTAGCACTCACAACGCTAAATAGATTGAACTAGTGAACGTTGGCAAGGCTTATGTTTTAACCGGTTTGAGAATTCTGGTAAATGTAGCATTGTTGGCACTGAAAGCCCATACCGGGAGGTCCTCTTTCCCCCACCCTATGACAGGTGGGGTGTGAGCAATGTCTACCTTCTGCCTACTACCTAGGGCCCTGTTTCTGGCAGACTCTTGTACCTGTGCCAGAAGTCCAGCTAAGTCAAGGGGGCTCCTTAAGAATTCAGGAGTCCACCCACACTGAGCTTCTTGTAGGATCAGGGTTGAGACAATACAGTCCGAGCACCCAGGCTACCTCTTCTGTGCCACCCCTCCCAGAACCAGAGCCTTTCGATTCCCTCCAAAGGTAATAGAAACCCCTGTGTCTCTTTAACCCAGTGGAGTATGTTAAGGGCATTTTTCACAGCACTCTAAAAAACAGTCTCTTGAATGCATCAGCTAATCTCCTGCATATTTACAGAGCTCCACACTGATTTGTAAGGGGAGCAATTACCCAGTGCTTCTCTCTGAAGGGTAGCCAGAGCAATATACTGCCCCTTTAAGTTTGTGACTCATCAGAGATCACCTTTTCAAATTAATAGCCTGAAACATGGCTGTGAAATTTACCAGCTGCAAAAGCAGCCTCAGGGACTGGTGTGGTGCCAAAATGCCACATGCATTTCCTCCTAGCCATTGGCTGCTTTTGCAAGGGCTGAAAGCAGAGGCCAAGGGATGGGGACGGGGGTCCTGGTTAGTATTCTGCCCATGAACGAAGTGAAAGCACAGTAGCGAGAGACATACAGCGAGTGGAAGCAGTCCTGGGTGCAGAGACGTCTTGATGCAAAGCCTCCCCACAGCATGTTGTAATCTTTCCTCTCATATCTGGAGAGTTCACCAGCAGATCAGAGATTCAGCCCAGGGCCTGAGAAATCATTCTGCTCAGAGGCAATTACAGTAAACACTGATGAGATCTTGAAAACCAGCATGGCCAATTTGACAAATAAATTCTGGCAGAGAAAATCCATTCAGAGCCTGACATTCAGACTCTATTTATAACCCGTGCTAGGTTCTGGCAAATGGAACCAGACCTCTAAGCCTGACCACTGCAGTAAGGAGATGGGAGGCATGTTTGGTGGAGGTGGGTGGTCTTGTAGTTAAGGTCCTGAGCTAGCACTCAGAAGATTGGGGCGCAGTTCCTCACTCTGCCACAGGCTTCCTGTGTGGCCCTTGGCAAGTCACCTATTTTCTCTGTGCTTCAGCTGCCTCTCTGTAACAGAAGGTTAATGATATTTCATTGGGTGCTCAGAAGATGCTGATAAGGGTGATATGTGGGCTGGAGTGGCTCCTGACCAGTAGTGCCTACCTCAGGGCAGAGACCCCAAACTGGTAGCATGGTCTATAATTAGAACTCACCAACCCAGTACCAAATGTGAACTTCTAAAGCCATCCAGTAGTCCTACAATGCAGTTCTGGGCAGTCTCTTTAGACACTCCAGTTTATCTCGCCCCCCAGGCAGGCTGGACTAGGTGAGAAATGGTCACTTACACCAAAATCACAAAATAGTCACCCAGTCCCGAGAGACGAGTTGCTCACCCAGGTTGACTGGGATCCTAGATCTCACACCAAGGACAATGCTAGGAGCCAATTCTATAGTAAACTAACTCAAAGCTCGTTAGCTATGAAAGCGGAATGAGAGTTATTAAGAGATTAAAGCAGGTACAATATGTGTACAGGTGAGTCACAGTCTGTGATTCCAAATGGTAGCAGACAGCGGTGGCTCCAGGCACCAGCACTCCAAGCGTGTGCCGGGGGCAGCAAGCCACGGGGGGTGCCCTGCCGGTCCCTGTGAGGGCAGCAGTCAGGCAGCCTTCGGCAGCGTGCCTGCGGGAGGTCCACCGGTCCCGCGGATTTAGTGGCAATTCGGCGGCGGGTACGCCGAAGCCGTGAGACCAGCGGACCTCCCGCAGGCACACCGCTGAAGGCAGCCTGACTGCCGTGCTTGGGGTGGCAAAAAATCTAGAGCCACCCCTGGTAGCAGAGACGTGGTAATCTGCCAGTTTCCCAAAAGTCTTTTAGGGCTACCCAGAGTAACTTGGTGGATCTCTCATTTGGTTATTCTGCCCGGTTAGAATCCAAACTGTCCAGAGATGAAGAATTGTTCTTTGTGTCCATATTTATAGCTTCTCACAGAAACAATTCCCAGGTGTGTCCCTTTTACAAGGATGTGGAAGAAAGAATGCAGGTAACAAGTCTTTGATCTCTCACACAATGACCATTCGCTTTCCCAGACCTAGGAATTAGCACTTTCCTGTTAAAATTCCTCGTTTGCATTTTACACAAGGCTTCTTCCTCCTTGGAAGGGTTACTTAGTTGTCAGGGTATATACACTGCAGATGTTTGCTGTTGTAACATGGTGCAGAGACGGGAAAGCAATGCAGGCAACGTCCCACCAGTTTTTCATGACATTTAAACACTAAAACAGCAAGGAGTCTAGTGGCACCATCTTCAGATGTGATGTTTTACCCCCCAAAGCTTATGCCCAAATAAATCTGTTAGTCTTTAAGGTGCCACAAGACCCTTTGTTGTTTTGGGGGATACAGACTAACACAGCGACCCCCTGATACTAAACACAGTCTTATGTCTTTTACTATCTACTTGTATTCTACAAATACACACTTGAGCCGACCTGGCTTCCAGCTGTGAGTTTGTCAGTTCTCAGCTGACGCCTAGGCCTTGCCCAGAGCTGGCACCTGGCTGCCCAGTGTCACAGAGAATACCTAGTTAGCCATAAACCATAACTGCTCAAAATGAATATTGTTCTGCCATGAATTGGATTTGGATTCTTGATTTTAAAAGCCCCTGCTCCAGGCCCCAAAGAGGCTTTACAGGAGCATAAAGCAGTTAACAAAACTTGGCCAGCACAAAAAAAGGACGTGAAGGTGCCCAGATCAAACTGGGATTTGTGTAAATGTTTGTGGCTATTTAACCCCGTTGTTCCCCCAGTTGTTCTGCAGAGCTGTGATGTTAGGTCATGTAGTCAACACTGTGCATTTCTCATGGTGTTATGAGACTCCGATTTGTCTTTAAAAGTCTCAAGTGATGGAGCTTAAATATTGAGTTTGTGTCTACAAAGATACATCATGTAAAGCTGTAGCACATATTAAGTATCTCTCAGTCTGTTCAGTACCATTTCATTTCAGTGGTGAACCTAGACCTAAGACATAGGTGTGATGAAGACAGGACCTTGTGAGAGGGTATCTGTTGTATCAACCAGGCAAGTTACTAACAAACTTCCACAGGGCTTTCTTTTTAAAGTGGAAACCTCTTTACCAAGCTGCTGCTGCACCCTCTGTAACTCTCACTCTGCCTCTTCAACTCCCCGCCTCTTCTTGTCTCCTCTTCTTTCAGAGTTCCAATAGCCAGTGCTCCCAGTTCTAATAATTACAAGCAACATCTAAACACCACAGTATCTGAGGCCACCAAGTTCTTCCACAGCGCTGTCTCCCATTGTGATCCACAGCAGATCAGATTCACCTCTGATTTACCAGGAGAAACAGAGAACAGGATGGAGGATGTATGGTGAGAAGCACATGCCATAATCCTGATTCCAATCAACCCTTTTAAAACACGCTACTAAGAATTAGAGCTGGGTGAATGATGTTCACTGGCAAGTCTGGAAAATATATTTAAAAATATTCATTTTGAGTTAAAATGATTTTGGGGGGAATATTTTGGTGAATTGAAAGTCAAAAAGGTTTTGACTTGAAGTGAATTGAAGTGTTTCAGTAATATTCAAGTAAAACGTCGCTTTGTCTCCAGATGATATATTGAAGGATTCACAAAAGAGCCAGAGGAGGCAGTTCTCCTCTCATACACTTTACTCCAGTGGTTCGGGCACTTCCCTAGGATGCAGGACGCCTGGTTTCAATGTCCCCTTTGTCTGATGGAAAGTAGGGATTTGAAATTGGGTCTACTACATTATAGGAGTGAGCTATGAGATGCTTTCTTGGGGGGCTGGCTCAGGCTCTCTTCGTGAAGCGGTTCCACTTTCTATGAGGACAGCAGAACCCCGTTTATCTGATCTAATTGGGACCGGGACCAGATCAGATCATGAGAAATTCGGATAATCTGAAGAACAGGAAAGTGCGAAGCTGCAGCACTGTCTAGCTGCCACAGGACAGATCACCCGCAGCTGGAGCTGTGTGCGCTGGTTGTTGGGTTAATACGGAGAGCTGGATAATGGAGGTCAGATAAACGGGCTTCTGCTGTGATTAATTAGGCACTGGGACTCCCACATCCTAGCTGACTGCCCTAAGCAGCAGGACGCAGAGCTATTCTCATCCTCCTTCTCTGGCCCAGTGACAATCCATGGGCATCATGAATGACTACGAATGACCACTATGAACAACAACGAATAGCCACTGATCCAGGGAAGAGAGGAGCCCAGGTGAAAGGATAGTCTGGCTGTAGTGGTAATTCCCAGCACGGGTGAACACATGCACATGGTAGCTATGCTTGAAAAATAGCAGTGTGTTGCTCCAAGTATGTAGCTACAGTCATGGATGGGATTATCCCTGGGTGGCTATCTCACACTGCTGCGGGCGCACCCTGAGAAACCCAGTGAGGTATCTGGAGAAGCTAGGTCTGCTGAGGTATCTAGGTAAGGGGGACCAATGTACAGACTGTTTTAAAATCCTTCTCCCCTCCCCTGTTAAAATCAACCACACTTTCAGCAGGAGAAGGATGTTTGGGTCACCGTGTACCACTGGTCATAGACTTCAGAGGAGGAGAACTGCGGATGCCTGAATGGAATCAGACCTGTGGGGGATAATGGTTGATGCACAGCATGCTGCAGCATCGGGCATGGGCTGAGACTAGGGGGAGTGAAGGCATGAGGCCTAATGCCTGAGAGGAGGCACTCAAAGGCAATAAAGGAGAAAGAAGTGCTGCTTACTCTGTAACCATGACAGAAAGAAAAATCAACTCCTTTCATGCCAGAATTTGGCTCTGTATTTTAACAGCTTCTTTGGCTCCTGAGAAATTTCTGCAGCACAAGGATCAGGAACTCTCCATTTAACAAAAAATATTGGCATTAATTTTATCTTCTCACCTGCTCTTTTTTCGCACTTTGAAATAAAGCACCAGGAATCAGATCACACAAATGCCCAGTCCATCTGCAAAGCCTTCTCCATGTATAATTTAGAAACACGGTGTCCAGGGCTGGTACCAGACACCGCTCTGAACAGTCTTCACACCGAGTGCAGAAAAAAGCACTTGGGTAGAGTCCGATTACTGCACTATACACAGCAGGACCGTCCCTGCAGAGCAGCGTCCTCACCTACCCAAGAAAGCATGTTCCAGAGTGGTAGGAGATCCGAGGTCCATCTAGCCCACTATGCTATATCGGAAATGGCACCAGATGCTTCAATGGCAGGTATACGAACTCTGCAGTCAACAGTGCCACAGTCTCTGGGTAAACTGACCCTTTTACACCCAATCCCAGCACGCCCCTTTCAGGTGGCAGGGCCAGACCTCCACTTCCCTTTGGAGTGACACCCAGTGGTCCAAACACTCTCTGGTTTACACACTCTGCTTTCCAATTTTGATGCCTTGTCTGGCACCTGCAATGTCTTGAGAGCAGTTTCTTCACAACAGTCCGAGGTTTGCACACTCAGAGAAATGGATCTGAAACAAGAAAGAGACCTATGCACATCCTGTCTGCCTGTATCTGGCATTCTCCTCCAGCCCTTCTGTAGACATGACAGCCTTGAAGCCCCTGATCTTTTGGGGACCAGGTTCCATCCTGCTAGCTGCAGATCCTGATGGGCCATTAACCTGCAACAGCTGACAACTTCCCTCCTCCCTTTTAACTAATGAGCGCATTTTAATCTCCATGTTCTTATCCTTGGCAAAATAGTTTGGTTGCCTGCGCTGGGGCTGAGGAGTTGCCTCTTTGCAGCTATTAAACCTGGCTATTGTGGTTGTTGGGCTATTCCTTATCTATTGTGCTGCCTTTTCTGTTTGGTTCCCTTAACGACCCCTTTTTGAGCTAACTCCATAACAAGTAACCCACGATAAACAAATACACAGAGATATGCACAAAATCCATACATAATACAGCTATTTCAGTTTTCCACAGCAACAGATGTGGGATAATTGCTTTCCCCCCGCCCCAGCTAGGCCTCATTCTGGCTCTAATAGTCTCTGATTGGCTTAAGCTGTGACACACGTGGTTTATTATCCATTCTAAGGTCACTGCTAGTATTAACTATGCTAATTCTGGATATCCTTGCTACCCACATAAGTGTCTGGTCCCGTTTTGAATCTTGTAACATTCTTGGCCTTAAAGGCTTCCTGTGGCAATGAGTTCCACTGGGTAATTACACGTTGTGCGAAATATTTCCCTCCTTTTTTTGTTTGAAACTGGGTTAGAATTTTGAATTAAGTTCCAGTCTGGCCTGGTGGGTCTTGTCCAGGAATGTAGGTAAAGCTAGTTGAAAAATTCAAAAGGCCAGTAATGTCTTTAATTTAAAATGTCATGAAAAATGTTACAGGGGTCAACTGATTTTTATGCAAAATTCTTTTTCTTTTTTAAAAAGGGGCATTTTTTTTTAACCAAAAAAACCCCTTCCCTTTGAACAATGTTGAGCTTTTGTAGTTATAAATGATATTCTGGAGATTTGTTTGGTTTTTTTACTAGGAAAAGCCATATATATTTATATTTTTAAATCTTATTTTTAGTTTTTAAAATGTAACGCTGGTGAAGAGTGCCAGCTTGGCAGCCTTGAAGCATAAAACCATCTGTCCAAACAACAGGTGCATGAAGGGCACGTGTCCACCTTACCCAATCCTTTCAGAACATAGCCAAACTAGTTAATTCCAGGGCTTTTGTGGGGGGTGTAATGGGGTATAAGAACTATTATTATAGCTGAAGTTGCGTCTCTTAGGTCAATTCCCCCTCCCCCCCTCCACACACAATGTAGACCAGGCCTAACTAAAGGTTTATTAGCTAAAAAAGGGAATGAGAGTTATTGAGAGGTGAAAGCAGGTAAAATATATTCACAGGTGAGGCACAGTCTGTAATTACAAATGGTGGCAGTGATGTAATAAACAGCCCGTTTCCCAAAAGTCTTTTCAGGGAACCCAGATTGTCTCTGGGCATGTCCATTTTGCATCTGATACTCTTCTCTGTAAGGGTCCAACCTGTCCAGAGGTGAAGGATCTTTTCTTAAATCCACACTTCTAGCTTCCTCTCACAGAAAACAAGCTGACAGGGTCACTACTCACGTGGGCTCTTCTTTGGATGACAGAGCGTGAGGAATGAATTTAGGTCTTTGACCTCCAATCACCACCCACAGTGACCCATTGCTTTGAAATTAGCACTTTTCTGTTAAAGTTCTTCATTTGCATGCCACGCGTCTTCTTTCTCATTTGGTGGGTTATTTAGTTACAGGGGTACCACAAGGTGAAGGCTTGCTATTACATTGTAACTGGCTGCAGAGAAGTGAAGACAATGAAAGTAACTTCCTAAACCCAAGCTTATGAGCTCAAGCCCTGAGGGGCCATTTAGGGATCTGGGGCAAAAATCTACCTGGTGATTGGTCTTCCTTTGAGCAATGGGTTGGACTGGATGATCCGCTGAAATCCCTTCCAACCCTGATAGTCTATGACACAGAACAGAGATGCATGTCTATGGGTACGTCTACACTGCACGATTATTTCGAATTAGCTTAAACCGATATTACAAAACAGATCTAATAAAATCGGTTTAGCGCGTCACATGGGATCCGAAATCTGATTGTTTGCGTCCATGGGGGTCCAAAGCTAACAATCGTTTCAGAGAGCGGTGCACTGTGGGTAGCTGTTCTCAGGCTATCCTCGTTTCCCACTTCGTGTTGAGAGCAGCAGTGCTGATGAGGCAGAAACAATGCCCGGGTGGTGCTGGTACAGCCTCACCCCTCTTTTGTGACAGGCAGCAGTAACCCTTTGCGCCTTTTTCCGGCGAGTGCACTTGAGCAAACGCCATAGCAGCAAATCTTTCCTTTTTTTCATAGGGTGGTGGGGGGGAATAACGGAGGAGCTGTTCATGAACCACACCGGAGACACTGTGTTTGAACCTACAGACTTGGAGCTCAGCAACGAATGCAAAATTATTATTTCAGAGACTGCTGGGCATGGTGGGATATTGCTGGAGTCTCAGTACCCTCCCTCCCTCCTCACTGAGCGTCATTTGAGTCTCGCTTCCCGTTACGCTTGTACGCAGCGCTGTGTATCCTGAGTTTTTTATTCAAACCTTTGGCATTTAGTGGTTTCGTTAACGAGCTGGATGACAACAGATTTGTCTCTCATACGAGCGATCAGACCTAGTATCTCCCGACGGTCTTATGCGTGGAGCTCTTTTTTCGAGGTTCAGACTGCATCGCAGCCGTGCTGAATCAGAGCTCCACGGGGCAACGCAGGAATGTAAATTCCAAAGTTCGCGGGGCTTTTCCCTGTTTACCTGCCTGCATCGGAGTTCAGATTGCTGTCCAGAGCGGTGCAGTGCTGCACTCTGGGATGCCGCCGAGGCCAATAACGTCGATTTCCGTCCACACGAACCCTAAACCGAGTTTGCACTATCGATAGTTAGCACTACTCCTCTCGTTTGGGAGGTGAGTTCGAAGATCGATTTAAGGAGCCGTTTAACTCGATATTAATGACGACGTCGTGTGAACGGATACAGCGTTAAATCGGTATATCGGCCATTAAACCGATTTAAAGTCGCAGTGTAGACCTGGCCTATGACACACATCTCTCTGATTATTTCTTGTCTACACACAAAAGTGGCATTGCTTCTTTACGTAGGCTGTGTAGTTAAAGCAGTACCCTCTCCCCATATTGTACCTTTACACCAGGATAACTATTCCTGCATGGGAAGGGAAATAAGCTGTCCCTGTATAAAGCCAGGCCCACACTACCAAGTTATGCTGACATAGCTACATCTGTTAGCTATGCCAGCAAAATGCAGACACAAGTAGTGTTCAGCCAGCTTAGCTAATATCATGCAGGGAAGTGTTCCTATCGTGGCAGAGCTCTCGCTTCAGTTGGCATATGCTGCATCTATACTAGGGATTCTTCTGGCATAGCTATACCAGGATCGCTGGATCAGCAGAGCCTGTGTAGTGTAGAAAAGGCCTATCACACCTTTATACCAGGGAATCCTCTCTACAGCACCTAAGCCCTGAACTCAAAGCTATTTAGGCTTCTAACTCCCATACCAATAGGAGTTTGGCCCTTAAATAACTTTGACTCAAAAACAGACTCCAATGAGAAACTGCTGAGCTTGATTTAATATGCAAACTAGATACCATTAACTTGGGTTTGAATAGATACTGGGAGTGACTGGGTCGTTACACATATTGAATCTATTTCCCCTTGTTAAGTAGCCTCACACCTTCTTGTCAACTGTCTCAAAGGGGCCATCTTGATTATCACTAGAAAAGTGTTTTTTTTTTCCTGCTGATAATAGCGCATCTTAATTAATTATCCTCTGAGAGCTGGTACGGTTATTTTCGCCTTTCCATGTTCTCTCTTTGTTTAAATATCTTCTTACTATATGCTCCATTCTATGCACCCGATGAAGTGGGCTGTAGCCCACAAAAGATTATGCTCAAATTTATTGGTCTCTAAGGTGCCACAAATCCTCCTGTTCTTTCTGTGGATTCAGACTAACATGGCTGTTACTCTGAAACCTTTGAGGAACTGGGCCCTTTACAGCAGTATACTGTGTTCACACTGAGGTCTTGTCTACACTACCGGCCGGATCGATGACCAGCGATTGATCCTGCGGGGATCGATTTATCTAATATAAATGTGCTAAATCGACCACTGATCGCTCTAGGTTTGACTCCAGTACTCCACCTCACTGAGAAGCGTGAGGGGAATCGACATGCCTCAGTGAAGATAGTGCGGTAAGTAGATCTAACTATGTCAACTTCAGCTACGTGAATAATGTAGCTGAAGTTGCATAACTTAAATCAATCCCCTCCCTCCCCCCTTCCCCCGTAGTATAAACCAGCCGTAAGGGTTGTACTGGTTTAACTATACTGGCAAAAACTCACACCCCTGATGGACAGGTGTAGCGGTAAAAAAAATATGGGTAGACGAGGCCTAATTTTTTTTTTCTAGTCAGAGCTTTGTATTTCCATCTCTTGCCCTCTGTCGGGCTCTTAAAACCGGAAGGCATTTCTTTTGTCTGTCTGCTGTATCGCTATAAAATTCATAGAAATGGCCACACTTCATACACGGTGCATCCCTGTCATT
The DNA here is from genome assembly GCF_003597395.2 of Chelonoidis abingdonii. NCBI lineage: Eukaryota > Metazoa > Chordata > Testudines > Testudinidae > Chelonoidis > Chelonoidis abingdonii. The sequence continues at coordinate 10,951,996 of NC_133789.1, forward strand.
TTAATTTTCTCATGGAGGTATATTAGACCTTGAGGGAGTCACCAGAGCTGGCTCCATTGCGGTGGTGGATGAAATAATTCCCTTATGCATAAGTAGGTTCGGAAGGATTAGGTATTTTTATCGGTAAATGTCAGTAAATTCCACCCTACGCACGTAAAATGGTGAAAGACATATTTCCATCACAACTAATTGAAATTTGCAGAGAGGAAAAGTAAGAAAAATGCTGCCTGAGAACTAACCAGAGTTTGATTTAAGTGTATGGAGTGGGTTCCCTAGGGAGGTGGTGGAATCTCCTTCCTTAGAGGCTTTAAGGTCATGCTTGATAAAGCCCTGGCTGGGATGATTTAGTTGGGGATTGGTCCTGCTTTGAGCAGGGGGTTGGACTATATACCCCTGAGGTCCCTTCCAACCCTGATAGTCTGTAATTCTATTTACTATGTATATTTGGACCTGTGATTTTGATAATTTGGGTTTTAACAGTTACAAATCTTCAACTTATTGAATCTCAGCATCTACTCTCATTAAATAAATAGTCTGCCCCCCCATTATTTCCCATAACTGTGAAATTTAAAAAATAGGAAAAAAAAAATGCTTAAGCCCCAGAATTTTAAAAATTTAAATTGAGAAAAATGCTTGAAAATAAGCTCGGATTGTATCCATCGAAATGACAAAATCATTGAATTCTGCGAAGGCTAGCGAGAGTCTGTTCCTAGGTTTGCTTGTGGGCCACGAGCTGGTATGCACATGGAGGCCAGCTGAACCCCCATAAGGGTCTGGGACACCAGTAGGGCACCCTATGGGATAGTTCCTTGGAGGACAGAGGCCATGGTTTGTAACTTGACCTGGGCTCAGTATAGTGCAGGGGTCCCCAATGCGGTGCCCACAGACATCATGGCGCCTGCCGGGGTATTTAACTGCGCCTGCGTACTGGCCAGTGGATGAACATCCACCAAAATGCCACCGAAATTCAGCGGCATTTCGTCAGTGACGCCTCTGGATGATGCCACTTGTTGGCGGCATTTCAGCGGATGCTCGTCCACCGTCACAGTCCTTCATGGCTCGTCGTCTGGCACCTGCCAGATGAAAAAGGTTGGGGACCACAGGTATAGTGGGTTAACTAATCTTGTCTAAACTCCATATTCCCCCAATGGATGTAAACTCTGTTTGTGCTCAACTATGCTATTGGCTCAGAGTGATTTTGGGGGTGGGAGGGAATGTTAAGTTTCACTTCTGGAGCCAAACGTCAAGGCTTATGCATGTCGGCGCAATGGCCTAATCCAAAAACCACAGCCAAGAGTGTTGCTAGCAGCTGGGACTGAATGTGGGTCCCCTGGATGTTAAAGCTGAGACTGATAAATAACCCAGCTCTGTCGGCTAACGCTGTAGCAGGCTCATGAACCTCCACCTCTGGCCCAGCCACCACTGCGTGAGACAGAGCACCACACTGAGTGCATCTGGGTGACACAAATACACCCAGGCAAGTGGCAAAACCCAGCTCCTGCCCCAAGGTCTTTTACTATGAGCTCCTCTGTATTTATAACCCTTTTAAGGGCTTATGCCTCAACTAAACCATCTGCGTTTCCATTTGATCAGACAGCTCTTGGTGAAAATAGATGGGCAGATGGCAAATTTGCTAGTGCTAGGATGATTACAGCAGTGCACTTCAAAGTGATAATCAATGATCAGGCAATTAGGTGCTCATTAAATCTGAAGTGGACTCAGAGACATTTCAGGAGATACAGTTTCGAAGCGTTGCTCTGAAACACCTGTGCAGCAATAGGGATTTGTGCCTAATCCTCCCACACATTACTTAACAGCATGCGCCCCTTCATCACAACTAATGCTTCAGCTAAGGAGCGGATAGGCAGCATGTTAATATTTGATTAAGTGTAACTTTCTTATTCCGTTTCAAAGGACATGTTTCAACATTTCTGCCATTTCCCTCTCTTCGCAAAATTCCTTTTTTTCTATATTTTTATTTTTGAAAGCCCTTCTGTGGCATTCTGTGGGAGAAGTGAAGTTTGATGAACTTTCTGACCACCAGAAATGATTTATAAATGAGCGATGAATTCACTGCGGGTGTGGTGCCAAGGTCCCTATCAGGACAATACCACCCAGTTCTTCTCTTCACCCATAGCTCTCAAAAGCACTTTACAAAGGAGGTCAGTGTCTGCATTTTATAGGTGGGGGAAACTGAGGCATGGAGAGACCATGCCTCTCTTAAGATCACCCAGAAGCAGAGCCAGGAATAAGTCTTCTGAATAACAAGCTAACGTGCTGTTCACTACACCACTGAAGTTCCTTAAACATGCATCTGATGTAGGCCCAGCTCCAGGCACCAGCCAAACAAGCTCGTGCTTGGGGTGCCAGATTCTAAGGGGTGGCTTCCTTCCAATCCTAGGGCGGCATGGCCGTCTTTTTTTTTTGTTCACCGCTCTGGCTGCCCTGTAGGAGGCAGTGGCACAGAGGAGGGGAGTGCCCTGCTGGGAGCCGGCTGCATGCTCCGTCTACCCCAGCCGGTGCCAGGACTGCAGCAAGCCTGGCAGCCTGCATCCTTCCCTCCCCGCCAACTGGCGCAGCGTGGAGCCCTCCCGGCAGGCGGCGCAGCGGGAGGGGCTGAGTGGTGAGCGGCCTGGCTGAAGGAAACTCTGGCCGTCCCCCTTCTCTCTCTCGCCATCCGCTCCCTCCGCCTCCCCCCCTGCTAGCCGGGGCATGCACTCCACTGTCCGGGGCACATCTGCAGCGCAGGGAGTCCCGCTAACCGAAATTTGTACCATGGCTCCAGCTGCCATGCATTTTTTTTTTTTTTGCTTGGGGTCTGCAAAAAGCCAGAGCGGGCCCTGCTATGATGAAGTGGATATTCACCCACAAAAGCTTATGCTCCAATACGTCTGTTAGTCTATCAGGTACCACAGGCCTCTTTGTCCCCTTAAGCAAAGGCAGTGCGTATATTTCAAACCACAAATGGGCAAAGGGTGTCTCTCACCCACAACTCCCCGCTAATGCTACAGCCAGGCAATCCCACCTGCCTCCCAACAAGGGCGTTTCTGGGTTAACAGGAGCTCGTTGTTATTCAGTGGCAGTCGGCCTTCTGGGCAGGAGGAAATTGAAGATTCTAGGACACTAGGTGGGCTGGGTGCTGAGGTAGCCAGCAGAGGCAGGACAGGAAGAGAAACCCCTGGCCCTGGGGCCTGGAATTTGTATCGGCAGGTCTGCCATCACCCCACCCCAGCAGGGAACTCTGGAGAGAAATAGCACAGCAGGTAGAGTGCCCTGGCGCAGATACTCTGGCTGCGGGGGATGAGTTTTGGGGTGCCTCCTGCTGCTGCTCTGTGGGGCCCCACATTGCTGCCCATCTGGCGGGGGGCAATCTCTCAAAGGGCAGGGCAGGGGCAGAGTTAGGTAGTGGAGCCCTGTCATGGAACATCTTCTATGAAAACACAGAGAACGAGGAAAGCCATTGCAAGTATTCGAGCATTAAAAGGTTCTGGAAAGGTTTCATTGAACGGTTTCCCCCATGTTCCTTCCCTGGAGTTGTATCAAGGTTTTGATTAAGAAAAAAATCATTTGCCTGACAGGAATTTTAAATGCTACATTTGATGATGATGATGTGACTATTCTTGTTGGGGGTGAAACTGGATCAAGCCACTTGAAATGGTCTCGAATTGGTAGTGAAATTGGGCTATCTTCACCAAATTTACTCCAAGGGGGAGAAAATGGTAGCAAAAGAGAGAGCAAAGTACTGCGAGAGACTCAGGCAGGACAGATGTTAGTCACATGACTTAAAATACATCTGCAAGGGGATCAGATACCTTGCTGTGCCCGTCACTACACCAGCCTGCTCCTGACTCCCGAGACCTGGCTTCCACAGGCCTCCCATGGCTATAGTATTTCAGACATTCCCTAAATTGTGTTGGGAGCCAACTCCAGGCACCCCCGTTTGCAAATCTGTTCCTACAGTGTAATGAAAGTGTCACCCTCTGCTGGGCAGAATCAGAACAGATTAACTGTGTGTCATTGGCCATATAGCGCTAACAGGCCATGGAGACTCTCCTTTCTCTCCAGAAGTGGGGCCTGTGTTGCTGCAGCAGGAGGATCTGAATGATATCCTAGGCATCAGGGAGTGGCTGTCAGTGGCCGCAAATGTTAAATCCCCCACCATCAGAGCAGGATGAGAGGTCAGCGCTCCTTCCTGGCTCTGTTGCAGACATCGGAGAAAGAAAGGCGGATTTCTTCCTAACTTCTACTTATGTGCATTCGCCATCCCCAGCCCTGCTCAGGGTGAGTGGCTGGGACATCTCACCTACACAATGGCATGTGCTGGAGCAGCCTAGGAGAGACTGATCAGCCCAAAATTGCTCTCTTGCATTATCGTACCGTCACACATTGACTGAGGGGGCGGGAGTGGCAAGTGAACGATGTCACCCCCTAGTGGTCAAGTCCTTTATCCAATCCATGGGAAGCTGTGTCATTCACTCGGACCCACCCAGAGAGTCAGTGGTGGTCAGGGTATAATTCAGGAAAAACGGCCACATGCTCTTGTTTCTGTTTATATTAGCTTCTGTAATTCTCTTCCCTGATCTTTACTGCAGAATCCCAGGTGTTAGCCTCAATCAAGTTGTGTGGCCATTTAACACTGTTCAAATAATAATTTATAAGTGTATAAAGTATTTTCTTTTTTTCACGTTGGTGCTATAAAACCTGATTTCCCAGAGTGATTGACAGGTTTCTAATTACTTTGTGATTTAGCACCTGTAAAAATTAATCGAAAGCCTCAAAATTGTCTTCTATGCCATAACTCAAGACTGACTCCTGTAACAGCTCACTGGGATTAGATTTTGCTGTAAAAAGTTTGGGGATTATTTTCCTTGACTAATGCCCCATAATTAAGGAATGGGGAGAAGTAATTAGGCACAGGAGGTTTATGTGCTTCTACTTAAAGGCCATAAAAATGATTGCTTGGTTTTTAAGATTGCTTTTTGCTGCTCCTGATAGATAAAGGGAATCATTTGCCATTTGAGCTTGTGTGGTACTCACTGTGAAACAGAGAGTTCTCTGATTTCTGTTTTGCTCACGCCACAGGAAGTCAGGCTGTCATAAATAGATAGCTAAGGGTTAATGGTTCTTTTACCTGTAAAGGGTTAACAAAGGGAACCAAACACCTGACCAGGGGACCAATCAGGAAACTGGATTTTTCAAAGTCAGGGAGGGAATTTTTGGGGTCTCGGTCTTTTGTCTGTCTCTCAGCTATGAGAAGGTTCTTTCGATCTTCTATCTTCTGTTTCCAAATTGTAAGTACAGGTAGAAAAACAATATAGGCTTTTATGTTGTTTTGGTTGTTTTTACATGTGTGTAGCTTGCTGGAATGTTTCAATTGGATATCTTTTTGAATCAGACTGTTTATTCATATTTTCTTATAAGCAATACCCTGTATTGTCATCTTGCTAAGAATATTTTGATGTCTTTTTTCTTTCTTTTTTTTTATATAAAGCTTTTCTTAAGACTTGTTTGAGTTTTTCTCTCTGGGTAGGTTAAGGAACGAGGGGAGGGGAATTCTCTTTGTGTTAAATCTAGGAGGGTAAGCTCTGCGAGCCAGGGAATTGGTGGAGGGGGAGAGATAGATCATTTCTGTTTCCTTGTATTTGGGGTTTGTCTCTTTGTGGAATAGAGGAATCATGTTCTTGGTATTGTGATGTAAAGAGATTGTATCAGTACTCTCAGGTTAGCCCAGACAGGAAGTCTGGGTGGGAGGAGAGGGGGAAGGAAGTGGGTTATTTCCTTTGTTGTGAGACTCAGAGTCTCTGAGTCTTGGGGTCTCTCCAGGGAAGGTTTTGGGGAGACCTGCGGACCAAACCCTGGAATTTTTGGATGGTGGCAGCGAGATCAAAGCTAAGCTGGTAATTAAGCTTAGAAGGGTTCATGCTAGGCACCCAGATTTCTGGACGCTAAGGTCCAGATTTGGGAAAGATGCTTATGATACAGGCCATCAGAACAACCCCAAAAAACTCATCCATTTGCATCGCTATCCCTTGTTATTAACAAGTGTGCAGACAAACAGTGAGACTTTCATTTATTTGCATGGGAATTGAACGCAGCTACCAACAGATCTGAAGCACCATTAACAATCAGACATTCACATAACAGCCTGCATCTCCTAAGGATATAAAAGCATTCTGCTAGGATTAATTAAGAAGCACAACAATCCCCTCCCCTGCATGACAATAAAGCATGATTAGCCCCTTTTCACAGATGGGGAAACTTAGGCACAGAGTTGGGACATGTCGTGCCCAAGACCACACAGCAAGTGAGTGGCAGAGTAAGGAATAGAACCAATTTAATTGCTTCCCTCTTCTCCTCTGCTAGTCTCTCTGCCTCCACCTCTTGGCTCCTGTAAATTCTTGAGGGCAGAGGGGCTGTTGTACAGCTCCTGGCACAATGGCAGGGCTCCCAGGAGCTGCTACACTATGAATAATAAGTACTAACACTAACCCAGGGGATATAGTTAGTCACTTGCCACATTAGCTCACACTCAATCCTTTATCTGATCTCAACGGATCATCCAAACCTTCTGAAATTCATCTATTATTAACTAACACACACAAGCAAAGAAGGACTAATGAGCTGCGCAGATGCTGAAAGTCACTCGCCCAAGAGTGCACAATCAAAATTTTAAACAAATTCCCTTAGCCTCTGAGAATACAACTTCCCTGTTGGCTTCCGACAACTAATCTAGCAGAGGAATTTGGCTGTCAAAGCTATGTACAGCAAATGGCAGATTTTGTGCTAATCTTGCAGAATATTTGGGGCAATGGAAGTTTGAATTTGTACCTGTAAGCATTCACACTGGGAATCCTGATCCAGTCCTGGAACAGAATTGTGCTATGTGATTTATGTGGCCACAAACAGCGATTTACATTTTGCATAGCAATATTTCCTGCAAACTGTTTGTGAATCACCTACGTACCAAGAACTGGTCACGTAAATCATCCAAATAAGCAATACATTTGAGTAAATTGCTTGGCATGTTTATAGACAGTTGGCTAAAAAGAAGAGAAATGGGTTGAATTAAAGATTTGCTGTGAACTGCTCATCTGGCTCTATCTGTCACCTCTTGGCATGGCCAGAGCCAATTTGGGCCACACTTTCTGGGAGCAAGCCCCAGCAGGTAGACTTGGGTGAGTGGAATTCCAGCTAGTGAATGAAAAACCCACCATGTAAGTATAGCAGCTTGGGTTCTCAAGCCCACCTGATCCCCTGGGCTTGAGGGTCTGAACCCTAGCCAGTGCAAATCTGTCTACCCAGGCTGGGCACCTTTTAATTTAATATGGAGACATACTTATCTCACAGAACCAGAAGGGAGGCTATTGAGTCCAGACCCCTGCCTTCACTAGGCAAAACCAAGTACTGATTTTTCCCCCAGATCCCTAAGTGGCCCCCTCAAGAATTGAGCTCACAACCCTGGATTTAGCAGGCCAATGCTCAAACCACTGAGCTATCCCTTCCCCTAGCTGCTAGCTGCAGTGTGGACACACCCTTCACGACCCCACAGTTAAGTTACTCCCAACAAATAAAGCTGCTGTTTAACACTAACACCTGCTGCCACTTTGCCCCCTCTAGATTGGCCTTCAGTGGATGGTCTTTCAGACATCAGGAATGGTAACATACAAAAGCCAGTAGGAGACCACTTCAATCTTCCTGGACATTCTATAATAGATTTAAAAGTAGCCATACTTGAATAAAAAAACTTTAAAAACAGACTTCAGAGAAAAACTGCAGAACTAAAATTCATTTGCAAATTTAACACCATTAATTTGGGCTTGAATACGGCCTGGGAGTGGCTGGCTCACTGCAAAAGCAACTTTCCCTCTCTTGGTATTGACACATCCTTGTAAATTATGGGGATCCACCCGGATCAAATTGGCCATCTCAGCACTGGTTCTCCACTTGTGAGGTAACTCCCTTCTCTTCATGTGTCAGTGTAATAATGCCTGCATCTGTCATTTTCACTCCATGCATCTGAAGAAGTGGGTTTTTTTACCCATGAAAGCTTATGCCCAAATAAATCTGTTAGTCTTGTATGTGCCACCGGACTGCATATTGTTTTTCCTTCAGTGGATGTTTCATAAAAGGGATCACTCCCTGTGGTCCTTATGCAAGGCCTGCCACCTTTGCTGGCACTCATGGCAGAACCAGCAACCTAAATGCACAGGTCTTTTCAACCTGAGTGAAGGAGCCAGGTTCTAGAACCGGCAGCTGGGATCAGTTACACAGGGAGCTGTATTGCACACTGGTACCAGTGGAATGTACTGACTCAAGATTGGGCCAAAAGAAATCAGATGACGTTCAACAAGAACAAGTGCAGAAACCTGCATTTAGGAAGGAAAAATCTCATGCACTGCTACAGACTAGGGACCGATGGCTAGGCAGCAGTTCTGCAGAAAAGGATCTAGAGGTTACAGTGGACGAGAAGCTGGATATGAGTCAACAGTGTGTCCTTGTTACCAAGAAGGCTAACAACATATTGGACTATATTGCCAGCAGATGGAGGGACATAAGTATTCCCCTCTATTTGGCTTTGGTGAGACCTCATCTGGAGTACTGTGTCCAGTTTTGGATGTGGAAAAATTGGAAAAAGTCCACTGGAGGCAACAAAAATGATTAGGGGGCTGGAGCACATGACTTATGAGGAAAGACCGAAGGAACTGGAATTATTTAGTCTTCAGAAAAGAAGAATGAGTGGGGATTTGATAGCAGCCTTCAACTAGCTGAAAGGGGGTTCCAAAGAGGATGGATTTAGACTGTTCTCAGTGGTTACAGATGACAGAAGAAGAAGAGCCACTGGCACAGAACTAGCCAGCCTGGTGTCATTTCAATAGCTGGCACTTACTCAAAGATCAGATGTTTGGACACATGTAACCCCTGTGGCTTAGTCATCATGGGTGTTTGGTCTAATTCTTACAAACTGTCATGTGGTGGGAGCATAGCTTCTTCCAGCTGGCTCTCCTAATTCATCACAGCCAGATCGTCTCTAACAAGCACTGTCCTGTGCTGGCCATGGTACTCAGTGGTACCCTAGCCAATGAAGCCATTCCTGGGACAGATGCTGCTCTTGGGAACATCCATGCAATCCCATTGGCTTCAGTTGGGATGATGGGTCCTCCTGGTTGAGGGATATGAAAATGCTGTGATGAGTTGGACCCCTCCTTCTGGGATGCCACCTGATGTACTGGGATTTCACTGAGCCTCTCCTGCTCTGCCAGCCTGGGTTCCCTCTCCGTGCTTTGCTGAATTAGGCTCTTAGGCCTCTTGCAGCACACACACAGGTAGGGCTACAGCCTGCTGCAGACACAGACTGAAGTCAGTTGTGTGTGAGAGGACTCCCCCAGCACTCACGTGCACACCCCTTTGGGAGATAAACCCAGAATAATATTGTCTTGAGCAGTATAGAAAAATCTGCACAGTGCAAGCTCATAAAAATCCGCCCTCTTCCTCAACGTGAAGAGAGAAGTGTATTACTTCCTGGCCTCCCCCAGTTAGAAATGACGTAAACTTGGTTATATTATGAACAAGAAATAAGTTTATTGATCACAAAAGGTAGATTTTTAAGTGGTTAAAGGATAACAAACAGAACAAAGCAGATTACTAAGCAAATAAAACCAAACTCACAAACTAAGCTTGCGTCACTACAGAAATTGGTTACAAATAGTAATTTCTCACCCTAGGTATTGTTGCAGGCAGATTACAGAAAGCCTTGAAAAGGCAGCTGCGCTGGTCTGCCGTTTGAGACCTCAGGTATTATTAGTCACAAGCTAACCACCCTTCCAGCTTGGGCTCAACACTTCTCCCCGCAGTTCAGTTCTTGCTTCCAGGTGTTTTTCAGTGTCTCTTTGGGTGGGGAGGCAGAGGAGAACCCCCAATGATGTCACTCTCTTGCCTTATATAGCTATTGTGTATGGCGGGAACTGTTTGTCTCCCAGTGGAAGAACACTGGCATTCCAGGGGGTGGATCCAGTCCCAGGTGACTCAGACCCATGTCTCTGCAGGGCTGTGGCAGTCATTACTCACAGGCTGTCTGGAGCATCCACAGGAAAACTAAGTTCTTTCATGGTCCATTGTCTCTGCCAATGGCCCATTAACCCTGTCTGGTTTTTCCACTGTTGTACCTCAAGGGCTGGTTGGGGGTGACACCCAAAGTAACACATTTGAAATACAGATACATAGGCCTGGTCTACACTACGCTGTTAAACTGATTTTAACAGCGTTAAATCGATTTAACGCTGCACCCGTCCACACTACACTGCTCTTTATATCGATTTAAAGGGCTCTTTAAATCGATTTCTGTACTCCTACAAAACGAGAGGAGTAATGCTAAAATCGATATTACTATATTGGAATAGTGTTAGTGTGGACGTAAATTGACATTATTGGCCTCATTATTTTACAGTAGCTACCCACAGTGCACCGCTCCAGAAATCGATGCTAGCCTTGGACCATGGACGCACACCACCGAATTAATGTGCCTAGTGTGGACGCGCACAATCGACTTTATAATATCTGTTTTATAGAATCGGTTTAAGCTAATTCAAATTTATCCTGTAGTGTAGACGTAGCCATAGTTAAGATTCCTAACGTCAGCTACAGTAATGATACAGGCATATACTTTGGATAATCACATTCAGTACATCATATCCTTTTCAGTGAGATCTCACATGAGCCATGTTGCACAGCGTATATCTCAGTGATGTCAGAGCCGTATCGTAAGCATATTTTCATAAAGAATATGGAGGGAAACCTCACAAATACCTTGGCTGGAATTGTTCCGTAGGCTTCTCTGAAAGGAAAAGGGCCCTTTCAGGGAGTGGCTGGTAAACGGATGAAAATATCACCATGATGGTAAAGAACATCATATGTACAGTTCAGCTCTCTTAGTGAAAGATGGTGTCATCTGAGATGTTAATCACAGCAAGGACATCATGACACAAGCAATGTAACTTAGACAAGGCTAAATTAATACATTCGGATTTGGGACCCCCACCTGAAAATGTGGTTCATGGGGACTTGATGGCATATTCGAAGAGCTGAATTTCTGCTTAGGATTTTTGGTAGCTCAGGGATCATATGCATGGATTTAAGTCCAAAGCCGGCTTGGTTTCAATGAAGCGACACCGACTTATACTAGTGGTAAATCTGGCACATTGTTTGAAGTGACAATTACCTTATAAAAATAGTTCCTATTAATTGTCTCCTTTGTCTCACTTTGTCAGCTTATGAATCTTTGCACTAGATAAATGCGATCCTTTCAAAGGATATGTGGATCATAAAGGGACTGCTATAAATGTCTGCCCAAATTATACCGCAAATCTATGTGAGCATAGGAAAAAAAGGCTTCTGCAAAAGTCAAAGTTAAAAGCCCCTCAAGACAAAGGCTCAATCATACAAGCCACAGAAGGGGAGAGAAAGCCAGCATCGGAACTAGAGATTGGACAGGATTCCAAGCGTCCCTTTTAGTTGATCAGGATTTGACCCATAAAGCACAGGTATAAACAAACAATAAATTGAATCAATGGGATTTTGCCATTGCCTTCCGTGAGAGCAGGGTCAGAATCTATAAATGTAGCGGGTCTCTTCGAAGTTAGAGAGTTCGCAACAGATAGAATATTAGCAGTTAGAGCTGAAAAGTCCTGTTAGTCCAGCCTAACCACAATCTCATTATTAAAACTAAATAAAATATATAAAGGGGGAAATCGTGGTACCATTGAAATCAATGGGAGTTTTGCCATTAATGTCAAGACTTCACCCAGTATTTTCACCAGAATAACAAGAGGGAAAAGATGGAGAAGAGGGAGAATCTGCCAACAAAGGCATGTAAGACCTCTACATATTAGGTGACATAAACCAAAGAAAAGCCATTTTCATGATAAACCAAAGTAACAGCAAGGCTGCCCAGAGGATTCAGGGGGCCTGGGGCAAAGCGATTTTGGGGGCCCCTTCCATAAAAAAAAGTTACAATACTATAGAATACTATATTCTCCTGGGGGCCTCCCGGGGCCTGGGGCAAATTGCCCCACTTGCCCCACCCCTGGGAAGCCCTGAGTAACAGAGTGATTCTGCAGAGCTAGCAAAAATCATGCTGCACAGCAAATCTGCACCAGCATGCACTGCCGTGGAGGGGGAGAGACTGGGGCTAGCATGTGCAAAAGCATCCCCGTGACTTAAGGAGACCATGTCCCATTTGTAAAAGTGACGGTAAGAAACCTAAGCTTCACAGCACTTCCCTAAGGTTGAGCTCAAAGTTATGTAGGTGCCCAGCTGCCACAGAAGTCATTGGGGGCTATGCCCCTAAATGTGTTTGAAGACCTGGGTCTCAGTGTCTCTGTCACCTCTGGAAATGAAACTTCAGCTGCAAAGTCATTGAAGAGCTTTTGAAAATGTTACCTCTGTTCTCCAAGGGACGAAGCCTGCGGGCAGTGCCTATGTGGAGAAAGGGGTTGGGGGGAAGGAATCAAAACCAGGAAATACTCACCTTCTGGGGTGCTTTAAGTCCCACCTTTCAGCCCCTAACAAAGTCCTCAACTCCAGACATAAGGGAGTGGGAGCACTGGTCCACCCAACTCTCTGGAGTCCAAGAAGGACGCACGCCAACCAGAGACACCAGTGAACGTAGGACGTCCTTCCCTGAGATCATTAATCCTGACATCACACAGGCTTCCCCAGCAGAGAGAAATATTTTTTAGATAGCAAACAGCTTGCTTCATCATAGTCCCATTTCCCCAAAATAATCTTAGCACACAGGAGGATATATGGGAGAGGCAAATGGCCTACCCAGCTCTCTGGAACGCCTGATCTCAAAGCCCTAAAAGACTCTAATATCTTCCTGCCAGATAAAATCTCCATAATATGCTCCAGTCAAAGGGCTTGTCTGACTTAACATGCTGCAGCTGCACCACAGTAGCACTTCAGAGAAGACACGACCTACGCCAGTGGGAGGGGTTCTCCCGTTGGCACAGATAACCTCCTTCCCTGAGAGACAGTGGCTAGGTTGACTGGGAATTGTCCCATTGACCTAGTGCTGTCTACACCGGGGCTTAGGTCTGTTTACCTGTGTGGCTCAGGGGTGTGGATTTCTCACATCCTGGAGTGATGTAGTTATGCCAACCTTATTTCCTAATATAGGCCAGGCCAAATTTCTTCTTGAGAGGAAGAATTGCCTAGTGGTTAGGTGTTCGGCTGGGACGTGGAAGATGCAGATTCAGTTTGCTACTCTGCTACAGACTATTTGAGTGACCTTGGTCAAGTCATTTAGGCCTGGTCTATACCTAAAACGTTGACCTACCTAGCTATGCTGCTTAGGGATGTGAAATATTCATTCCATCTGTAGTTAAACTAACCGAAGCCAGGTATAGACACTGTCACCCTAGCTACCACCTCTCGCGGGGATAAATTAGCTACATGGACAGAAAAATCACTGCTGTTGCTGTAGCAAGTGTCTGCAGTTCGGCATTCCAGTGGCAGGGCTGAAGCACTGTAGCTGTCCCTCTGTAGTGTCGACAAGCCCTTAGTCTCTGTGCCTCACATCCCTTCTGTGGAAATAATCGTACTTCCCTGCTTCACAAGGGTACCGGGAGGCTAAGCACGTTAAACAATTTGAGTGGAGCTATTCAGGAACTTTCTCTGGAAATGATTTTCTGATGGAAAATGCAGTTTCTGGAAAATGGAAATTCTCCATGGAAAAATTTTGATTTCCCCCAAAATGTTCAACTTTCTGCTGGAAAAAAAATCAAACTGAAATATTTTGCTTTAGGTCACTTTGACCTGAATTGGAATATTTCATTTTTTGAATTGACCCAAAGCACATTGCCTTATGGGGTTGTAGTTTAGGGCTCCATTCTCTCCTACGGGTTAGGCTCCCTGGAATCCAACTTCTCCCATGATGCAAAGCTGATTTCCCTCTCACTGAGCTCTATGGTGCTTCATGGGAGTCACATCACTCTTGGTGCACTGGAGAAGATGTAGTCCAGCCAGGGAACCTGGTCCATAGGGGAAAATGGGGGGCATCAGGCTCCTGAAATACAGCTCCCTTGATGCAGTGCACCACAACCGGAAAACACAGTTTAACGTTTAAATGTCTCCAAATGAAGCATTCCAGGGCAATTCAACAACCTGAAATGCAACCTTTTGAGTTTGGGAATACACCTCTACCTCGATAGAATGTGACCCGATATAACACAAATTCGGATAGAACTCAGTAAAGCAGTGGGAAGCCCTGGACCCTTTAAAGCGCCACCTGAGCTCCACTCCTTTACCACGTTATATCCGAATTCATGTGGGGCCCCGGGCTCTTTAAATCACCACCCGAGCCTGGCTTCCAGAGCCCCAGCGGTGATGTAAAGGGCCCAGGACTCCCCACAGCAGCTGGAGCACCACACTCTTTAAATCCCCGCCAGGACTCCGGCAGCCAGGCTCGGGCGGTGATTTAAAGGGCCCGAGGCTTCGGCCGCTGTGGGGACCCCCAGACCCTTTAAATCCCCACCCAAGCCATGCTGCCGGAGCTCCAGCAGTGATTTAAAGGGCTCCCGCAGCGGCTGGAGTACCAGGTCCTTTAAATCACAGCCAGGAAAGCCGGTCCAGTCCAGCATGGCATACCAGCTCTTGCTGGTACAGGACAGTTCCTGATATAATGTGGTCTCACCTATAAGGCGATGAGATTTTTTGGCTCTCAAGGACCGCGTTATATCGGGGTAGAGATGTATCTAAATGCTTCATTTTGATTGAAAATGTCAAAACCAAAACTTTTCAATAGCTCCAAATTGAATGCTTTTCAAATTTCCATTTCATTAAAAATAAATAAATACAAAAATTTCAACCTTTTGTCCCAAACATTAGAATTTCTAGTTAGAATTTTGCTCAGCTCTGAATAAAACCCGCCACTCACATCTGTCTTCTGCAGCAGGTTACGCTCCCTTCTCTGTGTGTGTGTGGGGGGGGGGCGAGGGGGCAAGGTCTGAATAATTTCATGTATTTTATTAAATCCCACTAGCATCTCCATGGAAATTGAACAGAAATATCCAACAGGGCTTGGATTAGGTGTACAAAGCAGGGAAGGCCTCTCCTTTTCAACTAAATTGCCTTGTGATTGCAGAGGCTTTTCACTGTGAATGAGCACATGCTCCGCAGTAAGCTGTTTTCTGTCAAACACTCTGTGCCTTATTGAATCTACCCTTAGTGGAGAGCAGAATGCACTTGCCTTTATGAAATGCCTAATGGACCACTCAGGTACAGGAAACACATTAGAGCCGTTTACTCAGACTATGTACACAGTAGGTGCATTATTGGCAAAGCAAAGGAATGGAGAATTTACAATCATAGAAACGTAGGGCTGGATGTAGGGTGACCAGACAGCAAGTGTGAAAAATCAGGACAGGGGGTCAGGGGGTGATAGGATCCTATTTAAGAAAAAGCCCCAAAAATCGAGACAGTCCCTATAAAATTGGGACATCTGGTCACTCTAGCTGGATGGGACCTCGAGAAGTCACCAAGTCCAGCCCCCTGCGCTGAGGCAGGACCAAATGAACCTAGACCATCCCTGACAGATGTTTGTCCAACTTGTTCTTAAAAACCTCCAATAGCAGGAACTTCCCTTGGAAGCCCGTTCCAGAGCTTAACTGTCCTTATAGTTGAAAGTTTTCTTAATATCTCACCTAAACTCCCTTGCTGCTAATTAAACCCAATATTATAAACTGCTCAGGATAGTTATGACAAAGCAGATTGTGAAGAACTTCAAAAAGATCTCAGAAAACTACGCGACTGGGAAACAAAAGGGCAAATGAAATTTAATGTGGATAATATGAAATAATGTGTACATTGGAAAAAATAACCCAACTATTAACATACACATGAATGGGGACCTATTTTAGCTACAACTAATCAGGAAGAGATCTTTGGAATCACTGTGGATAATTCTCTGAAACGTCCGTGCAGTGGCAGTCAAAAAAGCAAACAGGATGTTAGGAATCGTTCAAAAAGGGAATGAGAGATAAGACGGAGAATTATCTTATCATGCTTATATAAATCCATGATACACTCGCATCTTGAATACTGCATACAGATGGCTCTCCTCATCTCATAAAATATACTGGCATTAGAAAAGGTTCAGAGAAGGTAACTAAAATGATTAGGATTTGGAATGGTCCCATATAAGGAGAGGTTAAAGAGGCTAGGAGCTTTCAGCTTGGAAAGAGGGACTAAGGGGAGTCATAAACGATAGCTAAGGGTTAACAAAGGGAGGGAATGTTTGGATCTGTGTCTTTTTGTCTGTCCTCTCGGCTATGAGAGGGACCTTTCTATATTCAAGCTTCAATCTTCCTGTTCCCAGTTGTAAGTACAGGTAGAAAGACAGTAACGCTTTATTGTTTTTTTTTTGTATTTACATGTGTGTAGTTGCCTGGAAGTTTTAAATTGTATTTCTTTTTAAATAAGGTTGTTTATTCATTTTTTCTTTAAGCAATTGACCCTGTATTGTCAACTTAATACAGAGAACTATGTTTATGTGTTTTTCTTTCTTTTATATAAAGCTTTCTTTTTAAGATCTGTTTGAGTTTTTCTCTGGGTAGGCTAAGGAACGAAGGGAAGGAAATTCTCTTTGTGTTAAATCTACGGAGGGTGGATCTGAAAAGCCTCAGGGGAAGAAGGAGGGGGGAGGAGAGAGATACTTAATCTCTTGGTGCTTGTGTTTCAAGGACTTGAAGCTGTATCTTCCAGGGGAAGCCTGGGAGGGGGTAAAGAGGAGACAACGGGAGGAGGTTATTTTCCTTGGTTGTAAGACTCAGGGCATCTGAGTCTTGGGTCCCCCAGGGAACGTGTTGGGAGACCCGAGGGAGTCAGGCCCTGGAAATTCCTGGTGGTGGTAGCAATATCAGATCTAAGCTGGTAATTAAGCTTAGAGGTCATGCTAGCTTCTCAGTTTAATGAAGCTAAGGTTCCAATCTGAGTAGGAAGCTACGACAGGGGGGATATGATAAGGTCTATAAATCATGAGTGGCTGTGGAGAACGGAATAAGGAAAAGTTATTTACTTATTTCCATAATGCAAGAACTAGGGGCCACCAAATGAAAATTAATGGTCAGCAGGTTTAACAAATAAGAGGACGTTCTTCTTCATGCCAGCACACAATCAACTTGTGGAACTCCTTGCTTGAGGAGTTTCTGAAGTGTTAGGACTATAACAGGGTTTAAAAGAGAACTAGATACATTCATGAGGTAAACCATTAATGGCTATTAGCCAGGATGGGTAAGGAATGGTGTCCCTAGCCTCTGTTTGTCAGAGGGTGGAGATGGATGGCAGGAGAGAGATCACTTGATCATCACCTGTTAGGTCCACTCCCTCTGGGGCACCTGGCATTGGTCACTGTCAGTAGACAGGATACTGGGCTGGATGGACCTTTGGTCTGACCCAGTATGGCTATTCTTACGTTCTTATGTACTTCTTACCCTACCTTAAGTGGACATGGAGAACAATGGATCACCATCCTCTGCCCTTAACCTGTTATCAGGTCCCCTCTCAGACCAAACATACCTAGTATTTTTTTTTTAACTTTTCCCCATAAGTCAGATTTTCTAAAACTTTTATCATTTTTGTTGCCCTTCTCTGAACTCTTTCCAATTTCTCCATAACTTTCTGAAAGAGTGGCATCAGAATTGGATGCAGGACCCCAGCTGAGGATTCCCCAATGCTGAGTAGAAAGGGAACATTACCCCCCATGCCTTACCTGCAACCATACACCCCAGAACGACATTAACCATTTTCACAACCCTACCACGTTGCTGGCTCATATTCCATTTGGGATCCACTTCAACCCCCAAATCCTTTTCAGCAGTACTCCCACATAGCCAGTTATTCCACATTTTGTAGTTGTTAATTTGATTTTTCCTTCCTAGGGAAGTAATTTGCATTTTTCTTGACTGAGTTCGATCTGGTTAGTTTCAGACCAGTTCTCTGACTTGACATGCCACATCGACTGACTGAAAGCCCTGACTACTTAGCTCCTCTCTTTGCTGTCCTACCCCGGCCGTTTCCATAGTGACTCCATTTGGGAGATGGTGCCTCTGTCACTCATCCAGTATTTCATGTACCACTGTATTTCAGTCTGCCCAAACATGTCCTGCCCCAGCCCAGCTGTGGATTCCTAGGATAAGCCTGCCCTTTCTTATGGAAAAGCAATAGCAGAAGGTATCATGCCACCTCTGGGTGCTGACGAGTGCCAGGAGAAAGGCAGAGAGCTTGTTAGTTAGGCCAGCTGGTGTGGAGGGGCTTTACATGGAATCAGAGCTATTCAGTTTAAGGTGAGGAATTATTCACGTCACTCAGTGGGCCGGATGCAGATTGGGAAACTGAGGTGGAAAGGGATGAATGACTCGATCCTGCAAGGCGCTGAACATTTTGGCCTTGCTCCAGCAAAGCATTTAAGCACACTCTTAACTTTAAGCAAGTGAGGAGTCCTAGTGACTAAGTTAAGTACCAGGCCAGAGTTCCCAGCATCTTGCAGGATCAAGCCCTAAATGTCTTGCCTGGAGTATTCTGCTAGTCCGTAACAGAACTGGAGTTAAGACCCAGGAGGCGCCTTTCCCAGTCCCAGGCTCTCACCTCTCACTGCATCTGCAGTCAGGTCACTGGGCTGTGTCCTCCACAGCCTGAATTCTGTTTCCTCAGTGCCTGGTTCAGACAGTTTCCCTGTAGGCCAGAGGAAAAGAGTCATATTCACTCACCCATTTGCCACAGCGAGCCTACGCTCCGGGCCTGTAGTTGGTTCTATTTTGAATAGGGCTGAGTTGGCACATAACTCATTCTTCACCTTTCCCTGTGGATGTCCGAGGCTGATGCTACTGACCCAATACCCTCCCCACACTGGGTTGGATTTTTCCCCCTTTTATTTCATTTTCTGGGTTTCAGGATCTGGGCCACAATGGAGGCATATTTCCATGACAGCTCAGCTGCTTGGCTAGAGAGGGGGTCAAGAGATGGCCAAGTGGTCAAAGGTTCTCCAGGCACTTGGCAGGCGTAGATTCAATCCCTTGCTTTGCTACAGACTTCCTGTGTGACTTGGCCTCTCTGCGGCTCAGTTTCCCTTCAGTAAATTGAGGAGAATAGCCTTGCCCAGCCTCACAGGCAGTTGTGAGGATAAACACTAGAGCTGACCAAACAGTTTTGCAAAAATCTAAATGTTTAGCAGAATGGCATTTTGGGCTGTATAAGTAGAGGCATTGCCAGCAGACTGATGGACATGATCATTCCCCTCTATTCGATATTGGTGAGGCCTCATCTGGAGTACTGTGTCCAGTTTTGGGCCTCACACTACAAGAAGGATGTGGAAAAATTGGAAAGAGTCCAGCGGAGGGCAACAAAAATGATTAGGGGGCTAAAGCACATGACTTATGAGGAGAGGCTGAGGGAACTGGGATTATTTAGTCTGCGAGAAAAGCAGAATGAGGGGGAGTTGGATTAGCGGCTGTTCACTACCTGAAGAGAGGGTTCCAAAGGATGGGATGGATCTAGACTGTTCTCATGGTAGCAGATGACAGAAACCTAAGGTAGATAATAGTAATACATCAAGTCTGCAGTGGGAGTTTTAGGCGTTGAGATATTTAGGCATAGTTAAATTTTTCATTAGGATGGGGATGAGAGCACTGGAATGGGTTACCTAGGGAGGTGGTGGAACTCCTCCCTTAGAGTTTTTAAGGCCTGGCTTGACAAAGCCCTGGCTGGGATGATTTCGTTGGGGTTGGTCCTGCTTTGAGCAGGGGGTTGGACTAGATGACCTCCTGAGGTCCCTTCCAACTCTGCTATTCTATGGAACACGATAGAGAGAAGATGTGTGAAGTAATAACTTTTATTCATCTTCAGACCTGAAGAAGAGCTCTGTGGAGCTCAAAACTTTGTTTCTCTCACCAAGATAAATTGGTTAAGCAATAGATATTACCTTACCCACCTTGTGTCTCTCATATCCTAGGACCAACACAGATATAACAACACTGCAAAACACAGAAACATGTTAATTTTGATGGAATTATTAATGATGTCAAAACATTTCAGTTTGATAAGGTAAAAACATTTCATTTCAGCTTCCTCATCTTGATTCATTTCAATGTTTATAGTACCTTAAAGTGTTTAAATCTAGAATATTAATATTTATTAGATTTACGGTTCTACGTATACTATGTTACATTTAGTGTTTTACATGATAATGTTTAAGATGATTGAAATGGAACAGTTCAACATTTTAAAAACAAAACATCTCAATAGTGCCAAATTGAAATTTTGTAGTATTTTCATTACAGGGAAATGTTGAAATTTTTGCTTTTTTGCTTTATTTTAAAACCGAAAAAAAAATTCACAATGTCAGAATTTCCCATGAAAGGGAAAGTCCATGTTTCAAGGAGATGTGGCTTTATAAGCATTGTCAAATAGCTGCAGCTCTAAGGAACTGCAGAGCAGTTAGAGAGGTAGGTTGATGGTCACAGAAGATCAGCGACTGTCAGAGCTTTCAAGGTGCAGGGCTGGTTGTTAGAACTGGCTATAACAGCATTTTCCCACCCAACATAATGGAAATTTTCAAGAGACAATTTCTGTTTTTAAAAAACAGTTCCCAGGTTTTGTAGAACAAACCAAAAATTATCAAAACCTCAAGAAAACATTTAAAAAGCATTTTTTTGGTAAGAAAATTCAAAGAATTCTGCTAAAAATCTGACAAAAAAGGAAGAGGAAAGTTTCTTGTGACATTTTTGCAGGAAATACAACATTGCCTGACCTACTAATTAGCCCTCCCGAAACCCATGAGATTTTAAAAAAAATAAATACATAAACTTAGGGGTCTTTTAATTTGTCTTTGAGTAACTGAGCCTTCTGGGTTCATGTTTTCATTTTTTTCCCCACAACCAGGAAGGCTAGAAACTTTTTTTGTTTTGTAGCTGGAAGCTGAGGCAGAGCTGGGGCTTTGAGGAAAACAGCAAGAATCATAAGGAGGGTTGGCAATATAAACTCAGGCAGGGTGACAGTGGCAGAGCTGTCCGAGGGCACTGCAGGCCCCAGAGTGGAGGATATGGATGGAAGAAAACAGCACTGGCCGAGTGAACTCCTTGAAACATTAGAGGTTCCCCCAGGGATTCATTCCAGCCATCACAAGGGACAGCTGTGTCCCACACTGCAAAGGGTTTCAGCCACGCAATCAGGTGGCAGAAAAAGGTGTCATGTGACTTAGCTCATCAGTGGCACAGCTGGTAGCCCCCAAACACCGGGCTCCCTGGAAAGCTGTCATTGCCAGAGCTGGGGGCTGGAAGCCCAGTACGATAGGGTTACACTCCTGAGTGCAGAGAAGCCCTAGATATAATGAGAATGTGCTATGGGGAGTTTAGACAGGCAGGAGGGAGGGAACAGTTTGGCACAAGGTTGGGGCAGGCCAGGGGACTAGCTGTAAAGAATCTCTTCAGTAAATAAATTAAATAAACAGCAAAAAACCTTTTGCTTCTAGCTTAAAGTTAAAATGGAATTCAACCAGTCGCAAAGCAAGCCCCCCATGTTAGAACAGACAAGTCCCAGTGCAGGACTGAAGCTCCCACTGAACTAAAGGGGTGATCTGTTAGAAATACCATCTTTCAGACAAGACTTTATTCTTTCTGCCTCAATATTTCAAGCCTGAATAGTGATTTGGGAGCCTCGATATTGGGGTGTCCCGCTTAAGTGGGATCTGATTTTCAGAAAGGCTAGTTTCAGCAAGAGAAGATACTCTCATTAGGACCTATAGCATATCCCCTCTTCCATTAAACCTGGTTCTCCAGTTCCATGCCTGAATGACCCAAAGAAGAGCTCTGTGTAAGCTCAAAAGCTTGTCTCTTTCATCAACAGAAGTTGGTCCAATACAAAATATTACCCCACCCATCTTTTCTCTCTCCCTTTGCTCATGTAGTCAGTGTAGTGCCAGTGTCTGGAGGAACCTAGAGATGCCTTGAGTAGGAAAGGCACTAGATAAGCCTAGCATTTGTTTTATTTTACGGCAACGAGACTGTGGAGTAATGGGGAAAATAGAGACAGTGTCTCATTTGAAATTCCAAATGACTGTCTCAGCAGAAGAAGGAATAAGAGCCATTGACACAGTGTGGGTAAGTATGTATATAAAGCTTAATACGGGCCATATGGATGTGTTTCAACAGCGTAAGCAATCTGGTAGCGAGGCGAACAAGGAGAACAGTGCAAAAGAAGCAGACGGACATTAAAGGCTAATGACAGTAGCAGAGAGAGGAACCCTACTAAAATGGAGTATGTTTCAGTTCACAACAGAAGGATTTTCAGAATGACCTGCTAAAGAAAAGAGACAAGGGAGACGTGTTATAGTCAAGACTGATGTGCTCAGATACTACTACCTAAGACAGAGAGAGATGGTTACGTATGGGGATAGAGAGACAGAGAGAGAGATAGCAGTACTGGGCCACGAAATACCAAGGGCCAAACCCTCAGATGGAGTAAATCCCCTAGCCACCACAGAAGTCAGTTTCCATTAGCTGAATATCTGGGCCCAGATGATAATAAAATGTATGTGAAATGTAGAGAGAGAGATCTGAGCAGCTGAGTGACAAGTTAGTAGAAGGGTGAGAGGATCTATGTAAAACAGGGATCACACGTGCTGATGCGATAGGAGTGGAATCACCCAGCGAGTCGCTGTGTAAATATCACTGGAAGGTGGATGGGATAGACCTTGGAGCCCTCTTGCCTTGGGCTATGGTCTCATCAGCCTGGCCGTTGCAAGGAGCCGGGTGAGGCTGGGTGAGTGCTTGACTGGGAGCCCTCCAGGAGCTGCGGGAAGGGGGCCTGGGCGATTTCATGTTTATATGTGGGCTTGATTTGCAGTTTTACCAACTCTCTGTGAGTTCCTATCTTACGCTCCGGGTGGCCGAAGCAGCCCTTTAAATACACGCAGTGCAGATAAACAGACCTATCAAGCAGGTGGCTTTTATCTCTGAGCCCATCCCAAGTGGGCACCCCAGCCAGATGCTAGAGGTGCTATGTTACTCTTTTCAGATACAATGGTCACTGAGGACCTGACCACTTGCGGTCATTAAGGACCACGTGGCCCATTTTTTTGCAAGCTGAGGTGTTTTATTCTCTTGGGCATATTTGCATTGTGCCTTTCCCTACATTTCTGCTGGAGTCTCTGTCACAAACTGCTGGGTGGAGTAGAACGTCCTGCTTTTGCAACCAAAAGAAAAGGGAGCCGCTAATTGTTAATGCAACCCAACCAATGTGGCACTCTGTACCCCTCTAGTGGTGTCGAGGCCACATCGTGGGTACGCCAACAACAGCTAGGAGACAGGGACATAATATGCTAGGTACGCTCAAGCTAGCATACTAAATATAGCAGTATAGTAAGGGTAGCACAGGGGCAGTTTGGGCTCGCTGGCCAAGTGGTAGATGCTGGTATGAGAGGAGAATCGGGCCTAATATGCTTGAAGACTGGGACTGTTGGGTGCAGCCACAATCTAGCCCTAAACTTTTGCAGTTGGACCCCTATGGGGAGATTGCTTTCCTGCTTGCCCGTTTAAACCACTGGCTTGGCATGTGTGAGCACATCTCCCCAGCAAACATAAGAGCCTGCTGCTACTTCCGTGCCACCGTTATGTGTGCTTGATGCTGTAGGTTGCAAGGTAAGTGCAATCATTGTCATGTTCGTACATACCCCATAAAAGGGCCTCGCAACCAATGCTCAAGACCACCCAGGAAGGATGCTTAGCTCCCCCTAGTGGCTGAAATCTGCGGCTAACGGCCTGTTACGTGTAGACACCAAACTAAGTTCCAGATGGTGGCGTCTCTAGCTTTTGGTTGTCAGGGTCCCATATCCTATTGCCCGCTTCCCCCAATAAAAGCTGTATCTATGCAGCAGGGGGGTTACATAGACATTCTACCTTCTCTTGGACCATTGGATTGCCACTCACATTTTGCAGCAGACTATGTGTCGTATCTCTAGATTACAGCCGCTCCCAAGCTTCAGCCCAGAGGTGGCTGCATGTTTTGAGTGGGGTCCATGGCCCGTGTTGACAGCTGGGAACTCCTTTTCTGAAAAGCTTTTGTGGATCCTTCGGTGTGGAGGGTGCTTGGGGGGGAAGGGGGACAGGGACAGGACTTTCCGCTGCTGTTTTTTGAATTTGCTTGTTCTATTTCCTCCAGCCAGGAGGAGACAGACTGGAAAGCAGATAGGAGTTTGGAAGTGAAAGGGTCAATGCCTGAGAAAACTGGGCTGGGTAAATGTTTTTGCAGGGCTCAAGCACTGGATTCTGCTGCACTGAACGTCCCGTGGGGCAAGGATGGCATAAATACAAATGAAAAAGGCAAAACTTCCTCTGAATAGACAGAGGCCCTGCCCCGTCCTCGGACCTTACTCTGTTGAGACCCTCCCTGCTGCTCCTATAGCGAGGTCTGAGCGATTCAGACCTGCCTGCCAGCATAACCCTGCAGTAATGACTTCTAATCGTAGTGCCCCTCTGCACTTCCAAAGCACAGCGGGTTAGTTGCAGGACTCCCATGGATGCTAATGAGAAGAAGCATCAGGCAGTTAAATCTTTCTTCATCGCTTGGAAAATACAAAGTCTGAGCCTGTAAAATTTCACTCTCTCATGTGATCTTTGCTCACATTTCGGAGTTTCATAGAGTTGAAGGCCAGAAGAGACCATTAGATCATCAAGCCTGACCTGCGTAGCATAAACCAATACATAGAACCCAGATACCCCTGTGACAAGACCAATAACTTAGGTTAGGGTAAAGCATTTCAGGCGACTAAACAGCTGTGTGCCACAGGCAGAGAGCAGGGGAGATTAAGATGCCAGCAATGCCCGATGACCCTCCAGTGGCAGGGAATTGATTAGATGTGATATGCCCAGATGATCCCAGCAAACAATCCATGTCCCACACTGCAGAGGGAGGTAAGAAACCTCCAAAGTCCCTGCCAATCTGATGTGTGTGTGGGAGAGGGGGATTCCTTCCCAGCTACCGAATCTGGCCAGTCAGTGTGACTCTGAGCAAGTCAGCAAGAAATGCCAGCCAGACATCTGAGAAAGAGAATTCTCTGTGCCAACTCCGAGCACTGGCCCACCCTATTTGGTGTCCCAGATAGACTTATATCGGTATAATTATGGTGCTCAGGGGTGTGAAAATTCCACACCCCTGAGCGATGCAGTTATACCAAACTTCCTGTCCTCCTTCTTCTGTCAACATAGCTACTACCTGTTGGTGAGGTGGATTATCTACACTGATGGGACAAGCTCTCCAATCGGTGTAGTACCGTCTTCACTAAAGCACTACAGTGGTGCAGCTGCATAGACGCAGCGCTGTGCATGAAGACAATTCCAAAATCTCTCTCTTAGCTCATCGGGCAGACTAGTGCTTACAAACAGAGCTGGTCAGAAATTGTCCGATGGGAGAGTGTTCTGTCGGGAAATGCTGATTCGACGAAGCAGGAAAGTTTCACCGGAACAGATGGAAATTTTCTCAGGAAATGATCAACATATTTTATTTCAGCTTTATTGTTTTGGCTTTTTTGTCCGAGGATATATAAATTGCCATAAAAGTTAAAGCGATAAAGTCGAAACAAAACATTTTGAAGAGGTCAAAACGGAATATTTTCAGAATACTTTATTCAACCTCAAATATCTGATCTTTCCTCCCTGTTCAGGATGAAACCAAAATTAGAAATCTTGGAATTTCCCACAGGATGGAAACTGAATTTTGACCAGCTCTGGTTACAAAAGAGATAGCTGCTGGTTCAAGCCCCAGCTGCAGTAACATGTGTGATAACCATGGTTACAATTTGGCCACTCAGCTAGGACATGCAGTGAAACAGCCAGACTGCAGAAATTGCTTCCCAGCTGGACCATGACCAAAGGGCTGTAGATCACTGCTTTGGCTAACCATGGCAGTGCCCTTTTAAAGACCAGCAGCATTTAAGGAAGAAAATTCTCTATTTGCAGTCCCTATAGGATGGAGACATTAGCATGGCTAACAACAGATGTTCTGAATGGGGTGGAGGGTATGTATGTGGGGAGGAGGTGTGTGTGTGCGTCGGGAGGGGGAGGTCTTGTGTTCTTGAAGGGCAGGAAGCAAGCAGTGAGGCTGCTGTCCAAAAAACAAAGCCTGTGCACCTGTTGTTCCTGTCTGAGATGGGGGTAACAGTGGGGGAGTTGTTTTGCACTTTGTGGTGTCACTTCCCAAAAGCGACTTCATGCATTCGGCAGCTGGAGAAATGTCTCATGCCACCGCAGTGTGGTTTTCAGGGCCGGCTGCTGTGAAAGGTTTCCACATCCGTGGAGCAGGGCTGATGGTAATTCAAAGTGACAGCAGTTCCTTGGAGCCCAGGGTGTCATCAGCAAGCCAAGCTGCTCAGAGATGACAACCCCGCTCCTTCGACAGACTCCTAGCTGTCGCTCTCTCTTTGTCTTCAAACAAGGAGGGTCCTGGTGAACCAATTGTAGCAGAACACATTACAAAGGACACAGTGGGAGTGAGACTTGCAGATGCAAAACATGCGCTGAGGTGCACAGGGGGCTGGGCATGGTCTCGGATGCCAAAAGAGTGGCTGACCTCTGGGTCAGGAGATGGCAGGCTCACTCCGGGCACCAGATGAGAGCCAGCGATGCTGCCTGGAACCCCCCTCCTGGTGAAAGACGCCTGTGTGACTGAAGCTCTCCTGTAATTCACAGACTGGGGCAAGTGCTAGCACTGGCAGGGTCAGTTCTCCACACTTTAGCCCCACCAATGGGCCCTGACAAGGTGCGCACCTCCAGGGATCAGAAGGGCCCATTTAACTCCCACTCTTTCTGCTGAGATTGATGAAAGAGTGATCCATTAGTCACCCTGATGATGCTGGCTTTGATGATGCAGACACCTGTTCACAGTGTGACATTATTGACAGGAACTGTGACCCTATAGATCATTGTTGCAACCAGGATCCTATTAGTCATCCTGCTGATGCTGGCTTTGTCAATGCAGACACCTGTCCACAGTTGACGTTATTGACAGGAACTATGACCGTATAGATCATTGTTGCAACCAGGGTCCTATGGTTGCACCAGGTATTGTACAGAGGAGGCCAAGTGGGGTGTCTGTGGAATGGTTGTAGTTTGCTGGCAATGATTATGGTGTATGTGTGTATCATTTGTGTATTTGAAGTTACGATTATTGGCTATGTACTTGTTTGATTCTAAGTAGCCTCAGTGAAGCATTTGGTAAGCTTCTTGAGAAAGGACTATTCTCAGGAAGCGCCCAGTCAAGAAACACTTAACTGACAATGGCCTTTGGGAGACACCAATCCGCATCTGAGCTTTCCTGGGAAAGTTCAAACTAACATGTAAACAATGGCGTCGGCCTGCAAAAAGCTGAATCATTCATGGGCATGTGACTTGCCCAGGTGGCTACAGACTCCATCTTGTCACTGTGGTTTTGCACAGAAAAACAAAGGGGTTTCTGCCCACAAGAGAGAAAATATAAAAGGCCCTGAAAACCTCTCCATTTTGTCTTCAGCTGGCTCAAAAGATAGCCTCCCTTGAAGAAACTGGAACAAAGGACAGTAACTATGGGGTGTGAGTGATTCCAGGACCCAGACTAGGAAGGAGTCTAGTCTGTGAAAGAAGCTGATTTGAACATTTCTGAGTGTGAGATTTACCTGCATTTACCTTCCTACTGTATTAGGCTTAGACTTATGTGTTTTTGTTTTATTTTGCTTGGTAATTTACTTTGTTCTGTCTGTTATTACTTGGAACCACTTAAATCCTACTTTTTATATTTAGTAAAATATTGTTTTACTTCTTAATTAACCCAGAGCAAGTAATTAATTCCAGGGAAGCAAACAGCTGTGCATTTCTCTCTTTCAGTGTTATAGAGGGTGAACAATCTATGAGTTTACCCTGTATAAGTTTTATACAGAGTAAAACTGATTTATTTGGGGTTTGGATCCCATTGGGAACTGGGTGTTAGGGTGCTAGAGGCAAGATCAATTCTTAAGCTGTTTTCAGTTAAATCTGTAGCTTGTTTGGGATGTAGTTCAGACCTGGGTCTGTGTCTGTAGCAGGCTAGCATGTCTGGCTCAGTAAGATAGGGTACTGAAGTCCCAAGCAGCCAGAGGAAACAGGCTCAGAGGTAGTCTCAGCACATCAGGTGGCAGCTCCCAAGTGGGTTTCTGTGACCCAACCCATCACACACAGGGTGGACACCAGCTCATTTCCTACTGAGAAAGGGTGGCCCAATGGTTAGGGTGCAGGAGACCTGGATTCAATTTCCTACTCTGCCACAGACTTCTTGTGTGACCTTGGCCAAGTCACTCAGCCTCTCTGTACCTCAGTTCCCCACCTGTATAATGGAGATAATAATACTGACCTACCTGGCAAGCCTATTGTAAGCATCTCAGATAGGTCCCTAGATAGGTTGGGTCATCAAAACTACCATCCATGCCCCATGACCCTAGATACACAGGTTCATGTAGCTGGTAAGAAAAGCAGCTTGAGGTAGATTTAAGTCACTTCTGAATTGATTCTAGTAAGTTGTGTTAGATTAAAGTACCTCTGAATGCGTTTGAACATGTCTGATGCTCTGTTTGTTATGTAAGAAGTCAATCAAAGGGCATATTGCAAAAACACAGCCTTTCTATCAATGTGTTCCATGGTGATGGCATGTCAGTTACAACTCAGTACATTAAACATATTTACAGCATGACACATCCAATATGCAAATCGGTGACAATGAAAATTACATGTATGTATCTGTCTCTCTTTATGGCCTCTCTCATGTAACTGAGCAGCTCCCAGACACAGCTGCCTTGGGTGGTGTGGAAGCACTATTAAGCCTGGTTTTCAGTTAGGGAGATGAGACACAGAGATACTGATAGGAACAAGCTACCAAGGAAAGTGGTGGATTCTCCATGTCTTAATGTCTTCAGATCTAGACTGGCTGCCTTCTGGGAAGATGTGCTGTGGTCGAACACAAGTTATTGGGCTCCATATAGGAATCTCCATCCTTAGAGGTTTTTAAGGCCTTCTTCACAAAGCCCTGGCTGGGATAATTTAGTTGGGGTTGGTCCTGATTTGAGCAGGGGGTTTGACTAGAACCTTCTGAGGTCCCTTCCAACCCTGATATTCTACGATTCTATGAATAGGTGAGTGAAATTCTCTGGCCTGTGTTACACAGGTGGTCACACTAGATGAGCTGGTTTTAAAATACACAAATCTGCACATCAAGTAAACCCAGTGAGAGCTGCAGACACTCATCACCTATCAATAACTGGCCCTATTACACGCCTTGCCCATCCTTGAACTGGAAGTCCCTGCCAAGCAGATGGTGGAACCCTGCTTTCCTAAGTTGTATTTCTGTGCCTTAATCAAAGACTCATAGAAGATGAGGGTTGGAAGAGACCACGGGAGGTCATCTGGTCCAACCCCCTGCTCAAAGCAGGACCAATCCCCAACTAAATCATCCCAGCCAGGGCTTTATCAAGCCGGGCCTTAAAAATCTCTAAGGAAGAAGATTCCATCATCTCCCTAGGGAACCCATTCCAGTGCTTCAATAGCCTCCCAGTGAAATACTTTTTTCCTAATATCCAACCAAGACCCCCCACACTGCAACTTGAGATCATTGCTCCTTGTTCTGTCATCTCCCTCCACTGAGAAGAGCTGAGCTCCATCTTCTTTGGAACCCCCCTGCAGGTAGTTGAAGGCTGCTATCAAATCCCCCCTTGCTCTTCTCTTCTGCAGACTGAATAACCCCAGTTGCCTCAGCTTCTCCATGTAAGTCATGTGCCCCAACCCCCTAATTATTTTAGTTGCCCTCCACTGGACTTTCTCTAATTTTTCCACATCCCTTCTGTCGTGGGGGGCACAAGCACAACCTTTCCCTTTGCACAGACTGTTCCAGATTAGATAGGAACTTAGCAACCTCAACAGCCAAACCCAAACCCTCTAGTGTCCCACAGAAGTATGGCTAAGAAGGGTGCCAAACTGTGTGGGACAAATTAGCATCAGGAAAGGCAGTGGGTTCATTTGTAAATGAAAGTTCTGCAAAGCTCACAGAAATCCTGCGCTCATGAGACTTCCAGCTTTGTATTTTCAGCCACCTGAAAGTAATGCTGGGCTCGAGAGAAGCATCCCAATTTTCAGGCGCCTGCTCAAACCTAGCATCTGCATCTTCGGGGATCGCCCGCCACTGATTGTAATCTGAAAGTTTCAAACTGAGAAGAAAACATCCCTCCCTCAAAAAGTGCAACAGCCATCAGAGTGACTGGATTTGTCCTCATGCTTCATTGCAAGAGGGAAGGATTTGCACAGAATTAAATGCACAATGTTTAACGAAAGGAGAGAGAAAATCTCCCGGGGTTGACAATTACCCCAGACATCTGATGGGCTCATCTGCATTGCCTTTTGTAAAGATATTAACAGACTCACTTGTTAAGATCTCATTCTATCACACCTGCCTCAAGAGCGGAGATGAAACTTTGTTAATTAGCGTTTGTGAAGGGCTTTGAGATTCTCAGATGAAAGGCACTCTAGAAGTCCAAGAACTGTACTGCATGCATTATCAGCTAAGAACATGCAGAAGTCATATTAATAGATGGAGAATGTTTAAAGGAACATTGCCAGTTAATTTACACCTAAATAAATTAAAAAACATAAAATAAAAACCAAACATTTGAAAAGTTCATGGTACAAACCATGAAATGCTCCTTTCATCTTGGATTTTGTGAAATGTTGCTCATCAAAACATTTTTATTAGAAAATGTTGGGATTGTTTTAAAAATGCCAGGGCAAATGCTTTAAAAATACGTAAATCTTCCCTCTGTGGCGCAGGAAAGGCACAGGAGTGTGCTCAGCGTAGGAGAACGTGATAGTGAAACTAAAGGCAAATACAAAGTGAAAAATCACTTGTCTGGTTCTCCCTCCCAAGCTGGGTGAAATGCAAGGAATAAGCAAGCAAGTGATGAAAAGAAAACAAGTCTTTTAAAACTATACTTAACTGAAGTGTTGTTAGTAAAGTGGGCAGAAAAAAAGTCAGAAATGTTGGGGGAGGCGGTTGGGATGGCTGGTGACTTTTAAATCAACATTGCAAAAAAAATTTGGAAAAACTAGACAGAACTGGCAGCATTACCAATAATCAAGGTTGCCCTAATGGTTTCCATTATAAGACCTTATTTTCTGCTGCTTCTCACATGTCCAAGATTCAGCTGTTCAAGCTGAAACATCCTCACCTTAGCCCTCTTTTGTATATCCATTATGTTAGTGTTTAATCACCATACCAACCTCTCCCACTTCACCTAATGGAGTGACTATTAGCAGCTGTAAACTCTGATCCTCTGGGGACCAGCCACCCGGGCGAAGTGGGGAATGAGGGACACACTTTGAAAATGGGTTTCACAACTATTTGCTGACAGCAGAGGAATGAAAGCAAGATTCCTGGCGTACACACAAGGAGGATGAGTTAAATTTGCACGTGCAGGCTTAATAAAGGCACTTCCTGACTTCTAAGTGCTTGACGTTGCAGCTTCAACTTGACTTTAATGTAGAGTGGATTTTTTTAATGTAATTAGAAATATAGATCAGACTTAATGTATTTAGCCACAGAACTGCTATGCATTCCGCACACAGCATCTTTAAATCTCTCCACTCTGCTCTTTATTGAGAGAGGCAGCCATTTTATGTTCAGTTCCATGCAGATTATCCCAAAAGAGATTCACACACTGTGCTCTAACAGAGGATTTAATTTTATCCTTTATGGCCATTTGAAGAATTTCTCTGTACACTTACGAATTTTGTGTGAGATTCTGAACTCTCTGTGTGTATCCTTACCAAGCTGCAGACTCCATTTTGAATGTGCAGCTCTTTCCTTTCCCTATTGTCCTGGTATCTCCATGTTGGAGTGAAATTCCAAGAGACAGAGGTAGAGGGCTGACCATAGAGGGCCATTAAACCTGGATGGTCCTATATTTAAATACAAACCGTCTAGACAATAGGCTGGCTCCTTGCCAGGACAACCTATTTGTCATGGACAACAAAGTCACCTGGCAGAAGTGTGGGAGCCTTTGCAGAGGCTGATCAGGGAGTCACCTGACAGACAACACTAGAAGGTTATAAAAGGGCAGGATCTGTGCTATACGGGGTCTTTGGCTATTTTCACCAGCTCAAGCTGAGGGAAGCTGCTGCTGCAGGACCAGGATGAGGCAGCGGGAAACCCTGTGTATCTGAACTCAAGGGTTTGCCAATGACTCCCAAGGGAAGGGTGAGTGAAGGCAAGGGGGATTGCGTTCAGGGGGACTGTTGTTCCGAAATGTGCTCTCTTGTACTTCATCTTGTAAGTAAAGAGCAATGGTGGTGGTGTGTGTGTGTGTGTGTTATGTGTTCCACCTATCACATGCTCTTGAAGAGTGGACCTGTAACCCCACAGCACCCAGACAGCTGGGGTTCTGGGAGAGGATGTGTCCAGGAAATAATTTTACTTATTTTTTTTCCATAAAGAAATATGATACTTCTATGGGAAAATGTCACCGATGTACCTTTTATCTCTTAAAAAAAAGATGCGAACACTAAAAAAGGGGTCATTATAATGGGGCTTGCTGGGGTGTGAATTTGTGTGTCTCCAAACTTCTGCTCTTGCCTTCCAAAGCACTGCTCTTTTGAGTCTGTAATTTTGCTTCCCTCTTGACCCGCCTACACAGGGACATAAATGTAAATCCAGAGTGTAGGGGTGCACCAACACTGAGGAGAAAACAGCTGAATGACCCCATATGCAATCCCTTGAGAGAGAGAGAGAAACTTTCATGACAGAGCAATGGAAACTACCATGAGACGCACTGTAACACCAGACTGGACTTGGGACCCTGTAGTGAAGCTCACTCACTCATGGAGCACCCCCTTGTGTCAGCGCAGGATGCTGCTGCGATCTTCATCTTCAGCTCCTCCTGCTGGTTGCCTGCCTCTGACTCCAGAACTTTTGTGGCTCCACCCTGCCGCCAAGTCACAAAGTTCAAGCCCCTTCTGGTGTATCACGAACACGTCCAAATGAATCTGGATAATTCTTCTGCCCCCTTGGGCTACTGAATTTCTCTCCTTGTCCTTGCGCAAACACTGTCTTGGGGCTCCCCTGACAGAAACTGCCCCCATTAACCCTGGTTTTCTCTTGGCCAGGGAGACTTGCCTCTTCTGTAGCCTCCCCCTCAACTGAGCTCTGTCATATACTTATTTTGGCTTAGATACACCCCTTGTGGCTGAGAGCCAAAAAGCTACTAGCCCCTGCCCCGAGGTGCAGAGAATGACAAATTCAATGTATCTGCTAACCTTGCGGGTGATGGAGGTTAAGCCCCATTGTGGGCACAAATATATGACACAGTGCCCCTGCTGACCAGCAGTCAGGTGACCTGGGGTCCTGTGGCTGCTTGGAGGCAACACTTCTAAGAAGACGTCACCAGCTGGATCAGAGGGAGGCACTGGGTTACAGGAAGGATCCGATGGGGCTCTCCATCTCTGCCATGCGGTAGGTTTATTAGGAGATGTTAGAATGGGGCATGAACTGGAGTGACTGAAGCAGGAGCAAGGGGAGATCAGGATCCAGAGTTTAGGGTCAGAGCTGGAGTCATGGTCTGTGGTGCTTTCTTGGGACCCCCAGGATTATGGGTTACCTTGTTAGCCCTCACTGCCTCAGCAACAGAGACTCGGTGGTATTAACTTGGGTGCAAACTCCTCGTCTCTTAGCCATCCAAACAAGCTCCTCAGAAGCTCTGCCAGCCTCTACTTCACCTAGTAGGTTAACGTTCGGTGCTCATCAATCCCTGAGCCCCCATGAAGAGTGTTGCTCTGTAGTGTAGAACCCCTGTTCCTGGACACCCACAGAAATGACCAAGTTCACTACCTCCCACTTGTCTGATTCAGCTGTGGAGTCATGCTTCATATTACTGCACTGAGATGTAAAAAGAGCATACACTTATTAACACAGGACAGAGATGCACAGATTCGAGGGACTGTGGAGTAGAACCATGGAAAACAGTGGTAGTCACAGATGAAACAAAAGGAAAACAGGCTTCGAAGAGACTAATCACAACTTTTGACATCTAAAAACCTTTCTCTAAGATACGTTTTCCACCTAAAGTGACTGCTCAGCATCGCCAGCTCCCAGATCCTGGATCCAACATGCGTGGATGCAAAAAGTGTTCCCCTTTTTGTTCTCTGGGTGATGGATAACAAAGGAGTTCTTCCCCTGCTCTTTATAGTCCAAAAAACCTTTGAAATGTGTCCTTTCAACGTGTACCCCCAGATCCTCTCCCCAGCTGCTTGTGCCCCTGCTGCTTTCTCAACCTCTTGTGAATTGGTTCTTCCTGTTTACCTCAAATGTAAATGAGATCCCATTGTATTTGGCTTTTCCTGCTTAATTTACATCAGAGCTCTGGGCAGACGGGTGACTCAACATTCCTTTATCTGGGAAGGCTTTGTTCATCAATCCTGCTTGGTTATCTAGCTTAAATGTATTTTCAGTACAGTCACACAACCCCCATACATATCTCTCACAAATCCTATGATGACCAGTATGATATAAACTGTTATTTTACGCCCTGCACGAGTATGCTTTATAGATAAATACTATGACAGCCAGGTGTTAGGTGTAGTGAGTTTGTCAGGTCTGATAGGAGTTGCTTTTACCTGTCCTTGTACCCTGTGCCAGCTGGCATCGAGGGGCTCTTAGAGTCACAGGGTCAGCGCTAAGTCAGGTACCAGGAGCCAGAGCTGAAGGTCTGAGCCGGATCCAGGAACTGGAGCCTAGGGTTAGAGCTGGAATCATGAGCCAGAAGCGAGGGTCTGAGTCAGGATAAACTGGAGTGAAGCAAACTCGGTCTGGGGGCTGCGTGGGAACAAGGCTGGAGAAGGACTGCAAACAATGGAGGAGCAAGGCAGGCACAGGAGTGATCACCGCTGAGGGCAAAGCACTGAGCAGCCAACAACCTGCTAGACTTAAGAGCATGCTTGCTGGCTCCCTTCAACCAGTCAGGAGGTTCTGGTGTAGCCCACTGGGCTCATTGGTCTGCCTGGAGACTGAACTAGCTAGACCAAGACTCAGCTGCAGGCCTCATTCCTGGTGGGAGATGCCTACAGAGAACGGGAGTAGAGGCCTTAGGAAAGACTTGTCGGCATATCCTGAGTTTCAGGAGGGAAATACAGAATCTGTGAATGATGTGCTCTGAGTTGCGTTGGCGCGGATCAGTTTTGCTAAATAAAGATGACACAGAAGAAAGGGACAGAAATTCTGTCACTGTCTGGAGCTTACTGGCTGGGGGGTTGGCCCCACTGGCTCATAGCTAGAAACCCTTAGAAGTGGCCTGAGTAAACTCATACAAACCCATATGAGAGTGGTCCATGTTCCCATCAAAGGGACTTGTCAACTCACAGCACCACATCAGCATGCAAGTGATGGCTGGTAAGAAGTATTTTCTGTGTCTGTATATATGTAAAATAGTTAAAAAGCCAGGCAAGGAGACTGCTCAAGAACATATAACATAGTTTCTGTGAAAGGAATGCTGAGTGAACGTTATCACTTGATAATTGCGTGATTTTATGCAATTCCTCTGAAGTACCTGGCAGTGGCCGCTTTCAAAGACAGGATACTGGTCTACACGGACCATTGGTGTGAGCCAGTATCCCCATTCTCATGTTCTTAGAACTGGTCAAATTTTTTCTGCCAGAAAATGCTGCTTTGTTGAAATGAAAATGTTTTGGTGGAATGTGTTGATTTTATCTAAATTTTCAATGAAAAATCATTAAAATGTTTCATTTTGATGAGGTGGAATCACTTCATTTTCCCATAAGCTATCCTATAAGATAAAGTCAACACAAAGCACTTCAATAAAGCTATTTTGATATTTGCAAAACTCTTTTTTTCCCCAGCAATTTTGTGTCACAGGAAATCTCAACATTTCAACTTTTTGTTCTAATTTGGGATGGAAGGAAATTTGGAAACGTCAGAATTTCCCACGGAACAGAAATTCTGAGCTTTGCCAAGATCTAGTTCCTTAGTTTTGCAGGACCAATACAACTTCTTGTGCATGGTAACTAGCTTCCTCTTAATATGGTCTCAGATGTGCGTCTCTTTACATTAGCACAGCACTGAGCAACACCAGAGGGGCTGGAGCCCAGTGAACGAAGTTCTGAGCTGTGGAGCGACTAGTTCATCAGGTGACTGGCTGACTGCCCTTGGCTCTTCTGAATCTTCCTGACCATATCACAACCATTGTTGATGTTTTGCTTCCAGGCAAGTCTCACTGTACTAACTTCCTCATCTGCCACATAAGCTCTTGTACCTAAAGTACATAACACCTTATGCTCAGTGATATTTTCTGCTTGGCTTCCCAGAGATGTCCTTAGCACATGTAGACATCTTCTCTGACCTGAAGTTTAAGAGCAGTTCAGGTTTCCAAAACTTTCTTGATAAGACAATCAGGTGCTGCAGACAATGGTATTTTCAATCTCAGATGGTACCCGAGCTGGGAAGTTATAAAGCAAAAGAGAGAGGGATGGGAGGACCAAAGACATCTGCAGCTGCACCAACGTTGGAGGGTTATGCACCACAGCTGTAAGAGTTCTTTGAGAGCTGTACCTCCACCAGGCACCCTGTCAATGTGCCATGGGGGGAAAATACTTTCCCATGCCCCGCTTAGTTCCTGATTCTGATATCTCCCATTGTGTGTGATTTATTTGTTTTGCTGTAGCACTTAGGAGCCCCAATCATGGACCAGGCCCCACTGATTTAGGTGTTGTACAAACAGAAAACGGGGCCTATGTTGGTGTCATCCCACTGAGCTCCATGGAGTTATTCCTGATTGACCTTGTTGCCTCTGAGATCAGAATTAGATCCCGTTCAACCCTGTGCACTTCAGCCAGATTCCTCTTATCCCCTTAACTGCCTGAGATACGATTGGTTTTAAAGGAGTCACTCCGGGTTTGTCTCTTAGCCAGTCAAATCACTTTATTCCCATTCACATAACCAGAAATTACAGCCTCCTAGGCCAACCATGCAAGATTTACCACAACCTTCCTCACCCCTGTTGCCATGCTATTTGTCGGTTTCATCTCTCCAGTGCATCTTGTCATTAAATTAGTTTTGTGAACCTTCTGCGGGGGTGCCTGGGGGGTGGAGACAATGTCTTCTAGTCATTCCCCTAGCACTATGGGAGTTGATCCCCTGATTGACGGTATAGAAACAATCTATGCACTGGTCCTCCTGTATAAAGAGTTACCTTTCCCTCTGCAAGATGTGTCCAGAAACCAGCTGGAGGACAACTCAACTAATTAATACAATAATAGATGTTAGAGATGAGAGAAACTACCTATTGAGTCTTTCTATCTCCATCCCTTCAAGTGATGGGTATTGATCCTTCAGGGATTCTCTCCATTGTTACATTCAGTTTAGGATTAAATGTCACATGTAATGAGACTTTCATCTCAAACTGTTCCACATGCAATAGATCACACTAGTAGGAAAACTACTAGCATAGGGATAGCTCAGTGGTTTGAGCATTAGCCTGCTAAATCCAGGATTGAGAGTTCAATCTTTGACAGGGCCATTTAGGGAACTGGGGTAAAAATCTGTCTGGAGATTTGCCCTGCTTTGAGTGGGGGGTAGACTAGATGACCTCCTAAGGTCCCTTCTAACCCTAATAGTCTAGTTTATGAAAAAACATCCTAGTGGTTATTCCATCTTATCTTATTCTTTGTCATTACTCCTAGTTACACCTTCTGGTACAAATCTTCTGCCAGGGGCCAATTTCTGCCCCTTATACACATGCAATTTACACCCTTCAAAAGCTTGCAGCCAATTCTCATCTCCTCCTTTGTCATTAGCCAGCCTACACACATCTAACTCTATTAACCTTCCCTTGGATTCTTTAATTAAGCCAGTTTCACTGTCTAGCTACCATTTGGCACAATGAGATCTCATCGGAGTTATGAAACAGCATTTCAGCAAAAGATAGGTACAATGTCATATGCAGATGCTATGATGAAACACCAGATGTCCTTTTTACCCACTCAGCAAAGTCTTTGCAGACCCATTGGTAGGCAGGTGAAACAATGATAAACACAAATTAAAGTATGTTAGGTAGATCTCTGGAGCATATTAATAATTAAAGTTGCACGCAATATAAAATGCATTGGGCTCTGGCCAAATGTTATTCACCCACCAGGCAGTCAAGTTAGTCTGAAGTGACATTCTTAGCAAGTGCAAAGCTGCTGTGCTGAAGTCAGGACATAGAATCATAGAAAATTAGGGTTGGAAGAGACCACAGGAGGTTCTAGTCCAGCCCCCTGCTCAAAGCAAGATTAACTCCAACTAAACCATCCCAGCCAGGGCTTTGTCAAGAGAGGGCCATTTCTTTTAGTTGGGCCAAGGTGGGATTGGGTTGGCTTCGGAATTACTAGCACAATGAGTCCCATTCCTGGAGAAGCATCCCAGGGGATTGTTTAGGGATGGTTGGCATTTTTGCATAGAAAATGACTTTTCATCCAAAATGAAATTTTTTAGGACATTTTTCAGTTTTTCAACCAAAAACTGTAAGAAGAAACTTTCAACTTTTTCCTGTAAAAGTTTCCTAGTTTGGGTTAAAAAATGGTTTTTGTAAACTGACCATTTTTCAATTTTCTGTTTTGATTTTTTGTCATGAAACAATCATTTTAATGGGAAAAACATTAAAACAAAATTCAATTCCCTGAAAAAAAGAACTGGCATTTTCCAGATGCCACTTCTGAGCCTCTCTCTGCTGGAATGTGGCACGGACAGGAGTCAGGACCTCTTCTCCACTTTGTACTGATTCCGTCATGACAGACTCCACAGTAACACAGCTAAAGCATAGGTAAGAGCAAGCAGAACACAAGCCTCCATGATGTAATGGACACACAGGCAGCTCAGCATTTGTCTATCTGCCCACCCAGTCTCACACTCAGCCTGTTTCCATTCTCTTCCTTTTCCCCTCTGCTCGTAGCCAACCTGTCTCTCATCCTATCACGTCACTCTCTCCTCCTCCCTCTTCTTTATTAACACCCTCTCCCGATGATAGGATGATGTCCGTGTCCATTAGACACAGAGAAGGAAGGCTATTCTTTCATCCCTTGAGGGACTCACTGTGTGCACAGGACCAAAGCTTTGCACATTTGCCACTTATCGCTGGGCTAAAGCACAGAAGACGTGCAGAACTGTGCTAGTTTTTCCCACACACACAGTCAAAGCCTGGCCCAGGGGGCTTCTGAACTTTGCTGCACAAGTTCAGGCAGAGTCTGAGGAAAGTGGAAGCTCCAGAGACATTTGGGGCTTTGCTTTATCCAACAGCCTGTAAAGATCCACAAGTCTTGAAGCCAGGTCCAGAGGTCCCCTGGCAACCTATGCATCCTGACTGCCATCTAACAATTTTTAGTTCTTAGTGGACTGAGTGGCTAATGGAACCTTGCCCCCACTCCTCCTGAGACCTGTTACCCACAGGTATCCTGATTGGAGAAGGGCCTGGCCCCACTGCCTGGACCAACTGCACTATTTAAGCCAGAAGGAGAGACAGGAAGTTGTTTGCACATCTCGGTGAGTTCCAGGCTGGTTTCTATATCAGAGCCTTCCTTCCTTCTGGGACACATGATTTATGAGGAGAGGCTGAGGGAACTGGGCTTATTTAGTCTGCAGAAGAGAAGAGTGAGGGGTTAGGGTTTGATAGCAGCCTTCAACTACCTGAAGGGGGGTTCCAAAGAGGATGGAGCTCAGCTGTTCTCAGTGGGAGCAGATGACAGAACAAGAAGCAATGGTTTCAAGTTGAAGTGTGAGAGGTTTAGGTTGGATATTAGGAAACACTATTTCACTAGGAGGGTGGTGACGCACTGGAATGGGTTACCTAGGGAGGTGGTGGACTCTCCATCCTTAGAGGTTTTTAAGGCCCAGCTTGACGAAGCCCTGGCTGGGATAATTTAGTTGGGGTTGGTCCTGCTTTGAGCAGGGGATTGGACTAGATGACCCCTGAGGTCTCTTCCAACCCTGATAGTCTATGATTCTATGATTCTCATCTGATTCCTGAGCACTGTTCTCCTGACTTGCCCCTGGTTTTTGCCTTACAGGCTTATTCTTGATCCCTGCCCTGGTCACCAACTCCAGGTCTCAGTCTTTGCTTGACTCCTGGCTCTGATACCTGCTTTAACCACCTTAGCTCACCAAGCAATTCCCAATGGTAACACAACCTCCCCTCCGTGCACTCTCTCATGAAAGTTTCCCAGAATCAACTGGTTATAAATTGTCCTTAAAATGTGAAAAGTCTTGTAGTTTACACAATTAGTAGTATATGTGAAGGTGCATGTGTTGTATTAATCTGTTTATTCTAAAGTTCTAGGAAGAAATCACCACCAGTGTGGTTCCACACTCTCTGAGATTTGGGGGGCGTGTCATAAACAGATAGTTAAGGGTTAATGTCTCTTTTACCTGTAAAGAGTGAACCTGGCTGACACCTGACCAGAGGACCAATCGGGGGACAAGATACTTTCAAATCTTGGTGGAGGAAAGTCTTTGTTTGTGCTGTTTGTGTTGTTTGTTGTTCTCAGTCTTAGCTGAGAGGGACCAGACATGCAACCATGGTCTTTCTCCACTCTTCTGAACAGTTCTCTTATGTTTCAAAATATGTAAGTACTCAGCTAGAAAAGGCAGTTCGTTTATGTGTTGTTTTTTACCTTGTGAGAAGTGTTAATTTTGCTGAAGATTTTTACTGCTGTGTTGCTGTAACTTGAATCTCAGAGTAGAGGACGAGTGCTCCTAGGCTATACTGAGAATCTGGAATACCTGTCAACATTTCCATTCTGATTTTTCAGAGAAAATTTTACTTTTTTCTTTCTTTAATTATAAAGCTTTCTTGTTAAGAACCCCTTGATTGATTTCTTTCCTTACTTGTTTAAGACCAAGGGGATTGGTCTGAAACTCACCGGATTGTGGGGGGAAAGTGGAGGAAAGGTTAATTCTCTCTGTTTGATACCAAGGAGTTTGGATCAGTGTAGCCTTCAGGGTAATAGGGGGAAAATCTGGAGGGGGAAAGATAAGGATAGGGTTTATTTCTCTCGGTTTAAGACCCGAGGGTTGGTTTGTGGCCAGGGAGGTCGTTTGGGAGGAAGAGGGGAAGTGTGCCAAACACTTATTTTGGCGTTGGCAGTGCGGTATCAGATCTAAACTAGAAATTAAGCTTTAGAAGGGTCGCATGAGTCCCACATCTTTGACACTAAAGTTCAAACGGGGGGAAAAAATACCTTGACAAAGAGGGGTTAGGAAGCTGTGGACGTTTTGGCCCATCTCTAGATATGGGATCTACTTCTAGCTTTCTGAGTTAAAAACAAGAAGTAAGAGAAATAAGCAGACAAAGACGCCGTGTGGAGCAGAGCTGGCAGCTGGAAGAGAGTCTGACAATTGACACCAGCTGAGGACCTGCCTATTATTACATACTGGGCTACATCAGGTCTACTGGGGGAGTTTGCCCTGGCAAAGCAAGCTCAACGGCTACGACTGCAGATGCAGACAACATTTCCATTTGTGTCACCATGCATGTTGGAGCGCTTAGGAACAGGCCCGTAAGTAACGAATGCATTTTGAGCAGCCTTGGTTATTGACCAGCAAACAAAACACTAGCCTGTAATTGAAAAACCGCACTCACCCACCTCCATAGCTCCTCTTTGATTCACGGCTAGTTCTCCACTTGCATCTCACAATCATCCTGCACGAGCTCTTGGCTTGGCCAAATACTTTCCACATGTTGCAGATTTTTCTCTCCCTGTGAGTGTCTCATAATTAGCTCTAGTTTGAAGATAGCCATCTTCAGGATGATTTTCTCTCGTCAAGACTTTGCACGGGGCATCATTTCCCTTAAGCTCTCTTCTGACCGACTGGCCGACATGAGGAGTCAGTCTTCTCACAGAATTTTCTCTTTCCAATGCAACCTAAATGGCAAGCTGCCTTTCTGTGGAGCGGCACTTGCATAATTAATTACCCATAGTGCATCCTCTTCCTAGTAAAGAGGAGACTCAAGTCCATTTATGCATTTCTCAGGATAATTAGGCACTTCCTGGGTCGTCCTTGCCTAGAAACTTATTGCTCCAAACAGTGTGAAAACCCAAATGTTCAAAGTTCATGCAAAGACAATATGAGTTAATATCTCTCTCTCTTGGATTGTGCAACCGAATGACACTAGCCAATATCTCTGGTCCCAGATACAACCCTAGGAACCTCCATCTTGCAGTGTCCAGTTATGCCCGCTGGAAGCCGCAAGCTTATATGAGTTTGTCAATTTAACAAAGAAATTGATATGTACCAGGCTTGTTCTCCAAAGGGGAGTCTCTGACACACAGCAAACCAAACACACTGCTTCAGGTAGAATAAATGAACAAATTTATTAACTACAAAAGACAGATTTTAAGTGATTATAAGTTAAAGCACAAGAAGTCAGATTTGGTCACATGAAATAAAAGCAAACACATTCTAAGATGATCTTAACACATTTAGTGCCCTTACAAACTTAGATGCTGCTCACCACAGGCTGGCTGGTTGCCCTTCAGGCAGGCTGTCCCCTTTGATCAGAGCTTCAGTCACTTGGAGGTGGTGTCTGTAGGTGGAGGTAGAAGAAAGAGGAAGAGCATGGCAAACATCTCTCCCTTTTATCATGTTCTTTCTTCCCTCTTGGCTTCGACCCCGCCTTCAGAGTCAGTGAGCGTTACCTCATTGTAGTCCCAAATTGATGGAAAGGGAAGTGGGATGACTCACTCAAGAGTCCAACAGATCTTTTGTCTCTGCCTAGGCCAGCGTCTTTTGTTCCTGTGATGCTGGGCTGGGTTTGTCCCATACATACCCTGATGAGATGTGAACTGCCCCTCTGTTCCTGAAGAATTTTGCCTGGGCCATGAGGACACATTTTCAGCCTCATAACTATATAAATGAAATTACAACCTATAACATCGCTATAACAACAATGCTCTGTGCATCGTGAGCCTTCTGAAGACACCCAACATGACAAACTTTGCATTGGATACCACCTAGTCATGTTATAATGATGA
This sequence comes from Chelonoidis abingdonii, assembly GCF_003597395.2. Taxonomy (NCBI): domain Eukaryota; kingdom Metazoa; phylum Chordata; order Testudines; family Testudinidae; genus Chelonoidis; species Chelonoidis abingdonii. The sequence continues at coordinate 10,995,099 of NC_133789.1, forward strand.
AAATGGAGGTGCAGGGTGTTCCCCTAAGATACAGAGTGTCACAGAGAGTTAGAAGCTTTTTGTTTTTTAAGTGAAAAGTGAGGTTCTCACATTAGCTTTGAGTCCAGGAGCTGGGCATTTAAGGAAAACACCCAATATCATGAAACTTGTGATAACATCATGACAGCAGGCAACACTGCTGCTCCTCAAAAATAGTGTAGTTCCTTTCCCCACCTAGAAGGAGTCATCCCAGAGAGATAAAAGCAGGATGCGTAGAGAGAAAATCTGAGACAGTAAAGAGTGGTCAGCTGGGATTCTGCATGGTCAGGTCCCTTTCCTTTCCAAGATCTCTCAGGTGCTACTGTGCATAACCCTTTTATGTCTGTGCAGGGGGCAGATGGCTTAGGTCCTTCCATCTCTCCCTATCTATGTTATTCTGTATCACTTACAGCACCATCCCCGACTGAAAATACCAGCGTCTAGAGCATTTGATTGTCTCATCAACCAGGTTTTGGACATTTCAACTGGTATTAAATGGCATGACTTTTTGCCCCCAAAAAGTTAGGATTGAATAATTTCAGCCAGGTCTATTATGCACTTGCTCCTGCCCTCTCCTCATACCCAAAAACATACTGGGCAGGTCTTTCCCTGCTAGAGCTAGATGGAAAAAGGAGAGCCATAAAGCACAAATCTGTTTTCAAAATATGTTGTTTCCATTTTCCACCGACATTTCACTTTCATCGAGATTCTCCAACCAGCCCATCTCATTGCACACAGATAGCAACTGTGACACCCTGACACCACAATATTCACCACTGTTATGTAATGAGGATATCTTTGGTACAAAGTATGCCTGGTGAGGTGTCATTCTAAAAGTCTTGATCTGCTAGACATTAATATCTTGTTGGATTGTGTGTGCTATTGTCTTGTGTGAAGTTATGAATTTTGGCTGGGTAGGTGTTGCTGAAACATGTCCTGAGGTTGAAAACACCCACAAGCAGCCTTTCAGATACAACAGTAAAAAGGTCAAACAATGTTAATGGCTTGTTGAGGCCACTGAGGTTAATGACATTGCATACAAGCACAAGGATTACCCCAGGAACTGCGTACAATAGAAACCTCTCAGAGACAGCACTTCATGCTTGATGTTACTTAAAAGAAAGTAAACACATAGAAAACAGGCCATTTTGGCCCAATATACAAGGCTCCTCTCTGCTAATTAACCAAACGAGCAATGAGGTCATAACATTTATTTTCATTAATGACTTGGATAATGGGGGAGTACGGTTATAACATTTGTGGAGGACACCAAGCTGGGAGGAGTTGCAAGCACTTTGAAGGACACAATTAGAATTCAAAACGACCTTGACAAATAGGAGAACAGGTCTGAAATCAAGAAGATGAAATTCAATAAAGACAAGAGCAAAGTGCTTCACATAAGAAGAAAAAAAATCAAATGCACAACTACAAAATGGCAAATAACTGGGTAGCCAGTAGTAGTGCTGGAAAGTCTCTGAGAGTAACAGCAGATCACAAATTGAATATGAGTCTACGATGTGATACAGTGAAAAAGGCTAATATGATTCTGGGGTGTTGTATTGAGATGAAGGAGGCAATTGTCCCACTCTACTCCGCACTGGTGAGACCTCTGTGTCCAGTTCTGGGTGCCACACTTCTGGAAAGATGTAGACAAACTGGAGAGAGTCCAGAGGGGAGCAACTAAAATTATAAAAAGTTTAGAAAACCTGACCGATAAAGAAAGGTTAAAAAAATTGGACACGTTAAGACTTGAGAAAAGAAGTTTGAGGAGGAATCTGATAACACTCTTCAAACGTTAAGGGCTGTTATAAAGAGGATGGGGATCAATTGTTCTCCTGGTCTACCAAGTGCAGGACAAGAAAGAATTGGCCTAGTTTGCAGTGAAGCAAGTTAGATATTAGGAAAGTTCGTTCCTAAGTTAGACATTAGGAAAAACTTCCTAAATGTAAGGGCAGTTAAGCTCTGGAACAGGCTTCCAAGGTTTTGTTTTGTTTTTTCATATTTTTTTTTGAGGTTATTAAGAACATGTTGGACAAACACCTGTTTGCGTTTCTTTATGTTTACTTGGTCCTTCCTCACTGCAGGGGCATGATCTAGATGGTCTTTTGAGGTTCCTTCTAGCTCTACATTTCTATGATTCTATGAACCTTCTTGGCTTTTCTCTACAATCATGCCCTGCAATTCAAGTTGGGGGTTCAAGTCACCCCCAAATGACTTTTTTTTTTGTACTTGCCAAAAAACTAGGCAAGCCAGTTTCCTTTTGGGTTGAATGAAATGTTTCATTTTGTTGGGTTTTTTTACCTTTGTTGTTGTTGTGGTGTTGTTAAATCAGGCTACATTTCAAAACAGAATGGTGGTTTAGAATGAAAAGTCAAAATGTTTCAACTTTTCAGAATTTCCCCCCTGCTTAGCCCACTTCTACCTTCATTAAATTGGCTCATTAGCACTGACCTCCCACTTAGTAAGGCAACTCCCATCTTTTCATGTGCTGTGTATTTGTACCTGCCTCTGTATTTCCCACTCCGTGCATCTGATAAAGTGGGTTCTAGCCCACAAAAGCTTATGCCCAAATAAATGTGTTAGTCTCTAAGGTACCACAAGGACTCCTCATTGCTTTTGCTGATACAGACTAACACAGTGACTCCTCTGAAACCTACCCCCTGCGTCTGTTTCTTTGCGTGTTTTATTTATTTATTTGGCCAAAACCATTCCCTGAATTCAATCTGAGTCCGCCAACAGTTTCAGTTCACCTGAATCTGCATTTTTTGGCAAGCCAACTATTTGCTGAAAAAAACCCTACACGGCTCTAGTTGTGCTATCTCTGTTGCTGAATATCAGTAAGTCCTGGAGATGTACAGAGGCTAAGGGGAGAGTCAAACATGGGGCATAGAGGAGCAATCTGAGATTAGGGTGCAGTTAGTCATTATAGACTCATAGACTTTAAGGTCAGATGGGACCATTATGATCATCTAGTCTGATCTCCTGCACAATGCAGGCAACAGAATCTCACCCACCCACTCCTGTAACAAATCCCTAACCTATGTCTGAGTTATTGAAGTCCTCAAATTGTGGTTTGAATCCTTCAGCAAGTGACCTGTGCCCCATGCTGCAGAGGAAGGCAAAAAACCTTTGAAAGAAGGTTCGGGGTAGATGACACAGCGGATGCTCGTCTCAATGACCCCAGTGGGAATGTGCTCAGACAGAAACCAAAAGGCGATGTCTCAATTTGCTGGTGTCTCCCGCTTCACCATCAGTTGCTTACATCATCCCCAGAAATAAAGTTTCCATTGGTGTTGTACAAGCCAGACTAGAAACCAGCTCACTGTCCCAGAGCCGCATTAGCTCTGCTAGTGCTAAGAGAAAAAACTTGCTTTTGTCTCTGAAGACAGCAGATAAGACTCAGAAACTCACTGGAAAAAAAAATATCTGGAGTAAGCAGGGGTCACTCATTTTTTCTGACCATAATTGCACCTTAAGTAATTCAGTGAGCCTGGTTATTACTTCCAAGCTTTGGAATAGAAAAGCCCTGGGAAAAGGGCATATGAGATGCACATGAAATAGTTGAAGCAGTAGCTGGAGCAGGAGCATATGAAAATAAATAAGAGGGATGAAGGGAGTGATCTGAATTAATCATTAATAAATAAGCACTAAGCAATGAGCCTCTTTCTCCAAGGATCCCAAATGCTCCACAAATATAAACTAATTTAGGCCTTATAATCCCCTTGTGTCGTAGGTAAGTGATTGAAGAGTTCATAACACCAGATAGAGAGAGCAAACAAGACAGTTGTCAGATACCATGATGCGTCAACACTACACAGCTGTGTAGGAGAGAAAATGGAATGTATTGTGTCCGGCTGAAACAGCAGAGGGATTTTAAGAGGGTGGGGAAAAGGGAGGGAGATATCTGTAGAGCTCGTCCACAAATGCCGATTACTTTTTGTAAGAAAATTGTTGGGGTAAAAAAACTGCTTTTAGCTTCCCATGAAATGTTTCCTTTTTTAATGTAAAACTGTGGGGGGGAGACAGTTATAAGAAAAATCAGATTTTTTTTTTTTAAGTAAAAACTTGATTTTTCCAAAATCAAAACTGGAAAATTTATACTGGAAAGTTTATGAAAAACTGAAACCCAACTCTGTTTGTTTGAAAAGCTGTTTTCAGTTAAAAAAAAAAGTTAGATTTATGAAAAACAAACTCCAAAAATACTAAACAAAAAATACCCCAAACCTTGAGCCAAATATTTTCTACTGAAAAGGGTGTTTCTTTCAGAGTCTGACCAAAATGAACATTTCTGCAAAATGTTCATTTTGGTCAAAAAGCCATTTTTGTTTGATGTTTGAAAATGTTTTGATGAAAATCATCAACCAGCTTTGCTCATATCTCGTCCAGGCCAGCATTTTGAGAGATCCCAGGCTGAGACACCAGGGAGCACCGACTGTGTTTGTCAATAGAGAAAGCCAGAGAAAACCACTTTTTCAACCTGACTGACAAGTCAAAATCTGGGCCTCTGAGGGCAATCCTGCTGGGAGTTAGAACTGGTGATAATCAGGTATTTCTTTGAGGCCGTTTTGTCTATTGACAAAGAATGTACAAAGTCCAATGTCTCTGAATGCAGAAGGAATCAAACAACAGGAAATAGTTTCTTTAGATCACAGCACTGCGGGTACACTTTTGAGCCTACACCCAGACCTGAAAACCTCTTCCCAGGTTTCTTCCATAGTCAGTGACCATGCTTTCAGCTGCTCCTTTCGAGCCCCTTTCACCCTGTCTCTGTTCATGTCTGTCTTCAGCGTCAGTGTGTTCTCCCCACACAACAGACACTCCTACTCAAAACAAAGCTCAGTCAAAAACCGGTCAGGTTCACAGAACCCTTGTGTCTAAGGTAGCTGTTTATGCTTAGGCCTGGGCTACACTACAGAGTTTGGTAGATGTAGGCCACCTTAGAATCACAGAATATCAGGGCTGGAAGAGACTTCAGGAGGTCATCTAGTCCAACCCCCTGCTCAAAGCAGGACCAACCCCACCTAAATAATTCCAGCCAGGGCTTTGTCAAGCTGGCCTTAAAAACCTCTAAGGAAGGAGATTCTACCACCTCCCTAGGTAACCCATTCCAGAGCTTCACCACCCTCCTAGTGAAATAGTGTTTCCTAATAATCCAACCCTAAACCTCCCCCACTGCAACTTGAGACCATTACTCCTTGTTCTGTCATCTGCTACCACTGAGATCAGCCCAGATCCATCCTCTTTGGAACTCCCTTTCAGGGAGTTGAAAGCAGCTATCAAATCCCCCCTCACTCTCCTCTTCTGCAGACTAAACAATCCCAGTTCCCTCAGGCTCTCCTCATAAGTCATGTGTCTCAGCCCCCTAATCATTTTTGTTGCTCTCTGCTGGACTCTTTCCAATTTTTCCACATCCTGCTTGTAGCGTGGGGCCCAAAACTGGATTCCTGGTATCGACCTTACAGTGCATGTGGCTACACTTAAATCTGTCTCCCACTGATGTATGTGCCACTTTAAGGCAATGCAGGAAAACCACCTCCCCGAATGGAGTTGAGCCATGGTCGATGTTCTGAGGTTGATGCAGCGTGAATGTAGACACTGCATTATCTATGTCGACCTTATCGGTCCCCTAGCAGTTGTCCCTCGATGCCTGACCACTGTGGTCACAATTGTGAATTCCACTGCCACAGGGTCATGAAGCCTGGCAGCCCTTCCCTTTGCCCCCTTTAAAACAACCCAGACTTTTGAAATGCCTTTTTCCTGATTATCCAGGTTCGGGTGCACACCTAGCAGCTCTCCATGTCTGTGTGCAACTGCCCAGATGACCATGATGGCTACATGCTCCACATGTGCTCTTGTCAGGAGTAGACAGGAGCTATCGGATCTCCTGGACCTGTGGGGAGAAAAGGCTGTGTAGGTCCAAGTACAGACCAGCTGTAGAAATATGGCCATCTCCGAGCAGATTGCAGGGGGGATGCAGGAGAAGGGGTACAACAGAGATCATCAGCAGTGCCGCATGAAAGCAAAGAACCTGGGACAGGCTTACCAGAAGGCCAGTGAGGCCAAGTGTCAAGCCTCACAGCTGAAGAGCTATGACTTTTATAAAGAGCTACCTGTATGCTAAACAGTCTGTTCCACTTTGTATTTAGCTGTAATCCTCTGACTACCTTTCCTAGACCTGAAAAAGAGCTCTGCGTAGCTTGAAAGCTTGTCTCCTTCATGAGCGGAAGTTAGTTCAATAAAAGATATTTCCTCTCTCAGCTTGTCTCTCTAATGAACCTATAGCAGACAAGTATAAATGAGGAACCAGTTCAAGCAATTCTGTGCAAGCTGATCACATCTCTAGACTCTGCAACTATCCACAAGTAGCTGTAACAACACACTCTGTCATTTTAGAACAGGCCATCTCCATCCAAGTATCCAGGTATTATCCCCGCATAAATTGCAAAAGTCTACCAGAAGACAACCAAAGCAATTGGACAGCACACTATGGCCAACATCAGGCATTCAAAAATTGTGAGTCAGCCCCCCGAAATGATAAGACTGGCTTTAAAAATGAGATTTTGAAGAATAATAAATGTTGAAATCTTCTTCTTTGTCTCCTGGTTTCTGAGCACTTAGGCCACACCCGGCTCGTTTTCAAGCTTTTTTCTGCAATCACAAGAGCTAAAAAATTTTTAAAAAACAAAATCTGAGCATCTCATCTAATCATGTGATGCTAGGAGCTGAGTCTTTGAGCTAGTCACCAAATATCATGAGACGTGATAAAATTGTGAGAGTTGACAACACTGCCATGTACTCACATAGATTTGGATCCACTCTTTTGAATAATGTGTCTCCTTGCTGTTTGGCAAATACACAACAGAGCAGGGCGCAAGGTAAATATGCAGAAGATCTTTTGCAAAACATCGGCCTGTGGTGGAAATAAATCACTTTAATCAATGAATAAATCAGATCCTGAGAGGTGCTGAGTCTAAGGGTGAAATTCACAAGGTCCACACATCACTTTAGTTTCATTTAAACCCTTTAAATTAAGCGGTTTTGTTAATTTGTTGTTAGTCCTCTTCACAGGGGTAAATTTCATACATGGTGAGCAATCACAACACCTATCAAAATCCAAAGGAAGTTGGTGCTCAGCACCTCTTTGGATCTCACCCCAATACTAATCTTAGTACTTATAGAGCACCACCCCTCTGAGGATCTTAAAGCTCTTTCCAACTTTCAATTGATTATGCTTCTCACCTCCATGTAAAATAAGGAAGTATTATTATATTCATTTTACAGAGGAAAGAACTGAGATGAGAATTTAAATGAGTTACTCAATATTATTCAGGGACTTGGGGTCAGAATTTGAACTGCAACTTAAATATACTGATTAGAGCTGATCAAAACATTTTTTTTCTGTCATCAAAAATACAATTTTGCTTGGAGAAATTTTGTTTTTAACACAATGTTGTTTTTTTTCTTTTAATCTCAAAATTTTAAAAAAGGGGAAATTTTTTTTGAAATCTTCATTTGCTTTTTAATTTTGAAATTATAGGAAAAAGTGCACCTTCTCTAACCTTTTTACTTTTTCTCCCTAAAAAAGTGGGGGTAAAGCTTGTTAAAAGTAGGTTAAAAATGTTCCTTTCCCTTTTAAAAGCAACACTCTCTTTGCAGCAGTCAGTTTTGAAAGTATTAATTGCTGAAAGTAACTTTGCTGTCTTCTAACTGGCGAAAGTTGGAAGGCAGTTGGAATGCATGCAAAAGTAGATTTTTCACATTTTGTTAGATTTGCAACTTTTCTCTTGGAAAAGCATTTTTTCCCCAGTGGAAAAATTCCAAACAGGGGTTTTCCCCGCAAAAACTCCAGAGCAGAGGTCGGCAACTTTTCAGAAGTGATGTGTGAAGTCTTCATTTATTCACTCTAATTTGTGGTTTCATGGGTTAGTATTACATTTTAACAATTTTAGAAGGTCTCTTTCTATAAGTCAGTAATATATAACTAAGCTATTGTTGTATGTAAAGTAAATAAGGTTTTTCAAATGTTTAAGAAGCTTCATTTAAAATTAAATTAAAATGCAGAGCCTCCCAGACTGGTGGCCAGGACCCAAGCAGTGTGAGTGCCACTGAAAATCAGCTCACATGCTCCTGTGGCAAGCGTGCCATAGGTTGCCTACCCCTGCTCCAGAGGGAAAAAATTCCCATCTTTCAGCCAGCTCTATTCTTGACTACTTGTCACTTCTCTTACCACAAGGAACTGCTGCTTCCAAGGGGAATGAATTAAATTTGATAAGTAGGATTTCAGACTCTAAGTCACATTTGCTTTTTTTTAGCATCTAATTGATGTTTTGTATTTTTCATTTGCTTCAAACAGATCTCTGGGTTTTCTTCAGGGTTCATCTCACTTGTCAGACTGAGCCTGTTCCCTTGATCAGATTAATTTTTAAGTCATGATTTGAGATACAATCAGCAAACAGCACAAGTTAACCCCACAAGGCCATGACAAATTTCAGGTCATTGCTTAGCATCAGGCTGCTAGGACAAGAGGAGATTTTGGATGAAGCTATTCATAAATCTTAACATTCCATGGTAATCACTTTTTCCTGTGCTCACGAATATTCATTGGAGAAGGCATCATCAGCCCACTACCTCAGTTTGAATGTGCAACTGCATATGCTCCTTCATTAAGTCCCATTGTGTTAATACATTATGGACAATGCTTTATTTTGAGCTAATAACAGCTTGCAGGGGTGAGCAAACATAACCACTTTCAGTCAGGGAAACTGAGGCAAAGCAAGATTAAGCAACTTGCCCAAGGTCCCCAGTAAATCGGTGGCAAAGGCAGGATTAGAACCCAGCTTCCCAGAGTGTGTGTGTGATTTGCTGGACTATATTGAGACAGCTCTGTTCATGGTGGGATTCCATCTTTAGTGTCACTCCATCCATCTCCACTCTAACCTCCAGGCCTGGCCATCACCATGGCTCTGACCATTAGCCCCTGACCGCCCGCATCCCCGTCAAGATCCTGAGACGTAGCAACAAAAGAAAGTATGTGCAGTATATTCCAAGCTCACTCAGCAAGAGAACTAATGCTCCAGCACCTCATCTGAGTGCCCCCACAGAACCACTCTGTTTTAATAATCCTGAGCAAGGGATGACGCAGTTTATGTACTACCTGAGAAGCAACCTTGAGAGGCATTGTGCCTGAGAGGCAGCCATCTGAGTCCCAATTCCTTTTTAGTCTACTTACTCCTCTGCCCCCAGATCTAAGGTCTAAGTAGTTCACATTGGGAATTTGGGGGAAACTTACTCTGCTGTGCCAGCAAGACCACATCAATCTAACCTTTAATCAGCCACCCACAGGCCTTCTCCCTGCCCGTGTCTGAGTGCTGAAGAAAATCTGTTGCAGTGTCTTAGAGGGCATACTGAGTTCTGCTCTGGTGTCTGACCCTGACTGAAAATTGCAGTCTTTAGAAATGTATTTTGAAAAAATTTCCCACAGAATGGGAATTCTGAGAAAATTGCCTTTAGAAACCTGGAAATGATTTATTTCCATAATGTCAAGCATTGGGATGCAATATATTCAACAGAATCCAATATTGCAATAATAGAAAAATAAAACAAAAAAAGGTGAAACGAAAAATGTTTGCCTCATCCAAACCACATGCTTCCACATTAACAAAAAGAAACAAGAAAGTCAGACTGAGCTGTTTTGACTGTTTCATATTGGCAATGTTGCTGAAATCAACATATTCCTATGAAACCCTTCATTTTTGACAAAACTGCATTTCCCTGATGGAAAAGTGTTCAGGCAGAAATGTTTCCACCAGCTCTCCTCATGGCTGTTCTTCCTGAGTGCTTTCCAGCTGTGCATTAAGCAACATGACTCACACACATCACCGGTGGGCTGTTCTCTTTCTCATCCATTTCTCAAGACGGTTAATCGTATGTGCAGTGTTTTTGTTTTAAATCACTCTTATGTGCATTGTGATCTGTGTTTATACTGGACAAGGCAGGTGGAAGAAGTGTTCTGAACACTTGGAATTGAAGGAGTTGAGATATCTGGCAGTTCTTAATTCCTGGTGTGAGTTTGTTCCATTGTATGAGACCACCCCCAGGAACACTCTGTCTCCTGCATAGACATTTTTCGTCCTGGCGATGGGCATCTCCATTGTGCTGATGCAGAGATGTCAGCCACTGTCCTTATCCCAGAGCTTCAGGCAATCTTTGGGGTACCCTGGGCTCTGGCCATTGCTTGCTTTGAAGTTAAGGACCACTGTGTCCTTGCGTGTGACTTGATGTTCTATAGGAAGCCAGCGCAGAGAGCAGAGGGCAGCTCTGCGGTGCTCATGGTAGCCTGTGTTGCTGTGGAGATGGGAGGTGACCAAGGCGAGTAATTTCTGAGGTCAGGTCATCATCCATCAGGATAAGATGGCGTCTCCTAACCAACTGTAGATGGCAGAATGTATTATATGTAGATACTGCTATGTGAGAGCTTAGCATCAGGGAGGGCTCCAGGAACCTCCTAAACTCAGGATGACTTGACCAATCCCAGGTGGGGACCTAGCAAAGGAAACTGCACCATGCCTGCCAACTCCTCCAAGAGCTTTTCTTTGCCAACCCGCACAATGTCCATCCTGCTTCAACTCTTCATCCACATGTCGGTCTGAGGGTATCTGTCCTGGGCGTTGAGTGCAGCTTGTGTAGACATATCTGAGCTAGCTTTAAGCTAACCGGCTTGGGTACTGGTAGCATGAAGCCATGGATGCTCATGACAATGTAACCCTCAGTCGAGCCCTGGGCCAGCATGGTGACAATGGGGCTATTCTACACAGTGAAGCTGGATGTAGCGGAGCTGTGCGTCAGCTGCATGTTGTTAAGTCCATGATGTCTCACCTGTTCTAGTGACTGTTTCTAGATGGTGAATAGAACCAGCAGGACAATGTGGGACTTCACATTCCCTGGCCACCTCTGTCCAGCGGCACAGCGGTATCTCATGACTGACAGCGTCAAGTGCTTCAGAGAGGTCCAGGGGGATGCGGGCAGGTGTCTGCTTTACATCCGTCATTTGCAGGATTGTTCTATATTGTTGTATCCTCTCAACACAAAGGGGATCAATTGAAATCCTATTGCAATGAAAGCATCAAAACCTCTCCTTCCAAATCAAATCCAGGCATCTCACCATTGACAGTGTTGCTGGGTTCGATTTAAAAGGGACACGGCAAAAGGTATTTTTGATCATTTGGAAAAAAAAATCATATTGTGAAGGACTGGGTGCGTGTATCCTGGTTTGTTGCTGTAGAAGTGTTCTACAGAGCTGGTCTGAATATGCCCGTTTGTTATTGTAGGGTTGCTGGGAGTGCTGGGCTGTGTTGTATGAGCGTTTTACTGCAGAGTGGTTTGGAAATGCCAGGTCCTGAGAGCAGTTCTTTTTGGTGTGCTGGCTTGTGCACAGACTAGGTGATTATCGTAGAGTTGTTCAGAAATGGGCAGTGCTTGTTTGGTTTTATAGAACGTTTGTGCTAATGAACACAGTGCTGCAATGAAAGAACAGGGCTGGCTTGTACTGCATCTTTTCAGTAGAAACCTACTCGATCCGAGCAGCAAAACAACAGTGAATGGGGAGAGAACACCCTGGGTCAAAAACCATGCCTAAGTATAACCCCCCCGCCCTTAGTTTTCCCTGGGGAATTTGACCCAGGAGTTTGTAAATAAGTTGCAGAGTCACTATCTACTGATCAGTGTAGTGATTGCTTAATGTGGCTTGGTGGACAAGGCACTGGACCAGGATTCAGGAAAACTGAGCTCTATTCATGGGCCTGCTGGGTGATTGTGGACCAGTTACTGCACCTTCCCATGACTCAGTTTCCTCATCTGTCAAATGTGGATAATGCTAGTGACTTCCTTTGCAAAGTGAATTCAGATCTACCAGTGAAAAGTGCTATGTTACTCAGGGCAATTGTGTCTTTTCATTGCACAGCGTTAGTATCTCCAGCCCGCTTTCGGTGTGGGAGATGGCAGTGTAGCTAGTGTTTGGCACATACCTGGTTAACTTTAGCCCTGCTGGGAATTAAACTCATATTTTATTTCCAGCCTACAGTCTGTTCTTCTTTTGGAAGCTGGAGTGTAATGAACTTGCTGTTTGTTATAATTAATAAAAAACCCTATAACTTTAAATTAGATCCTAAATCTTTTAATGAAATTCAATACTGCAGTGAGTATATTAGCTTCGCCGAGACATTAGTGCTTCTTTAGTGATGGGAGCCAGGCAATTCCTGTTCCAACTAATGAAACCCAGAAAGCATTCCCTACGGCACATGCTGTCTATTCCTCTGATGCTTCCTTCTTTCTTCAGCATCCAGATTCTGACTTTAACACAGAGAGTGCAACCTGGCAAATTGCACAGTAACTCATTGTAACAGGGCCGGCACCCACCTCTCGTGAGCATCCGCCTCTGGTTGGGTGTGTCTGCGTTTTCAGTTCTGATGACCTCTTTCAGTGGTTCTCAGGCATTTTTTTCCAACAACTCAGCCCTCCAGCTGAGTAACATGTGCTGTCTGCATGTGACCCAGAACAGATCCCTTCCAGGGTATACCGTCCACCAGGGTATATCACAGTACTCCTCTGGTGGTGTTTCTCTAGCTGTCTCTGGGCTCAGTCTTTAAGTAATCCCAGCCCTGGTATGGGACTGTATCCCCAGGGCTTCCTCCCTGGAGACGCTATCTTCCTATGGCCCTCCCCAGGCTCAGTCCCTACTCTGTCCGCACAGCCAACCAGGCTCTCCCTCATTGCTCCCCTGGTCCCTGCTAGCAAACTGTCTTTGGCTCGGTCCCAGCAGCCAGCCAGGTGCTCTCACTCCCTCAATCCCTGCCCACACTGAGCTGTCTGTGGTCCTGCTGCTCTTCCAGCCAGGCACACGTTCCTTTCATCTCCAGCTCCACGCAGCAACTAACTGCAGCTCTGTTCTGTAGCTCCTTTCATATGGCCCTCCTGGGCCCTGACTGACCATTTCAGCAGCCCCACTGATTGATTGCTTCCTCGCTACCACTCTAGGCCATTTGAAGGACCTCTCCACTGCCCCTTTCTTTGGATGGGTGTGGAAGAACTCTGAGGGCTCCAGCAAGAGGCTTTTGGGCCTAGTCCATCCTATGCCCCGGAAGAATAATTTTCTGTGCTTTGAAAGTCAGTGTTACATAGAATGCAAGCTCATTGGGGCAGGGACTTTTTGTTCTGTGTACAGCACCTCACACCATGGGGGGCTGGGTCCATGTCTGGGAGTCTTAATTGTTACCATGATACAAATAGGAATTAAAAGTAATAAAAAGTGTTGTGTAGCTATCAATACATTCCGGGCTAGCACTTCAGGAGACATTGTGTGAGGATGCTATGCTAGCGTGGGCCTGGAACTAGAGAGACAGAAAGAACCACATGGTCTATCTGGGTTTAGCAGCCTCCAGAAAGAATCCCCTCTACCAACATCATAACTGAGACTGAAGCAGAGAATCAAGTCTTACCTCCATTCAACCATCAAACCCAGCCCTTCAGTTGTTCAATATCTTCATTAATGATCTGGAGGATGGCGTGAATTGCACCCTCAGCAAGTTTGCAGATGACACTAAACTGGGAAGAGTGGTAGATTCTCTGGAGGGTAGGATAGGATACAGAGGGACTTAGACAAATTAGAGGACTGGGCCAAAATAAACCTGATGAGGTTCAACAAGGACAAGTGTAGAGTCCTGCACTTAGGATGGAAGAATCCCATGCGCTACTACAGACTAGGGACCGAATGGCTAGGCAGCAGTTCTGCAGAAAAGGACTGAGAGGTTACAGTGGATGAGAAGCTGGATATGAGTAAACAGATGTGCCCTTGTTGCCAAGAAGGCCAATAACATTTTGGACTGTATAAGTGGGGCATTGCCCGCAGATCGAGGGATGTGATCATTCCCCTCTATTCGACATTGGTGAGGCCTCATCTGGAGTAGTGCGTCCAGTTTTGGGCCCCACACTACAAGAAGGATGTGGAAAAATTGGAAAGAGTCCACTGGAGAGCAACAAAAATGATATGGCGGCTGGAGCACATGACTTATGAGGAGAGGCTGAGGGAACTGGGATTGTTTAGTCTGCAGAAGAGAAGAATGAGGGGGGATTTGATAACGGCTTTCAACTACCTGAAAGGGGGTTCCAAAGAGATGGATCTGGACTGTTCTCAGTGTTAGCAGGTTACAGAAGAAGGAGAAATGGTCTCAAGTTGCAGAGCGCGAGGTCTAGGTTGGATTCACTAGGAAACACTACTTCACTAGGAGAGTGGTGAAGCACTGGAATGGGTTCCCTAGGGAGGTGGTGGAATCTCTTCCTTAGAGGTTTTTAAGGCCAGTTTGACAAAGCCCTGGCTGGGATGATTTAGTTGGGGATTGGTCCGGCTTTGAGCAGGGGGTTGGACTAGATGACCTCCTGAGGTCCCTTCAAACCCTGATATTCTGTGATTCACTAGGGCTGTGAGCAGGCAAGCCAGAAATAGAACCCAGGCATTCTGAGTCCCAGTTCACTTCGCAATCCACTAGGTAACAGCCTACCCATCTTCAGGGACATGAGAATGGCTGGTGTCTCTTCAGTACAGCTCAGCGTTCCCTTAAACATCTCCTATACATTCAGTCCAGACAGGGTTAAAAAGCTGTCATTTTATAATTTTCTTTATGACCAAGATGTGACCACAAATCAATGGGAGAATTTTCACATTCCTGGCTTTATTATCCAAGTACAAACATTTTTTTTTTTCATCTTCTCATAATTAGCCTTCTGGCCTAAAGAAAAGCTATAAAAACCTCCTTTCCTGAATGTTGTGATTATAGAAGAATCTTTCAACAAATGTAACCATTTCCTTCCAGGCAGCTTCCCACCCTAATTGATCATCATGTTTCCTTCCTGGCTGAACCTTTTGGGGGCTTCATTTCGGCAAAGATTTCCTGTCCTTCTCGGGCTTTGTAGTAAAGGCGTCATGTCAAGAAGTGCTGGCAAGAGACTGATGGTAGTTATCTGGCCCCAGATTATAGAAGGCTGATATCATCCATTGAGGGGGGGAGAACAGCTCAGTGGTTTGAGCATTGGACCTGCTAAACCCAGGTTTATGAGTTCAATCTCTGAGGGGGCCATTTAGAGGTCTGGGGATTGGTCCTACTTTGAGCAGAGGGATTGGACTAGATGACCTCCTAAGGTCCCTTCCAATTCTACAACAACTCCTGGCACATACCTAGGGTCAAAAACAGACTCTAGTGTCCCCTGTCCCAGTGCAGAAATTCCACATGGACACTCATGTGTCTCAACACATCTTTTCTAAAAAGTTCTGATTGTTCAGATATCATCAAATAGTGTTCAATTGTCCCCAACAGGCACATGGCACCCCAGCGTCTCGGTCCATGAGGAAATTTGGATCTGGATCCCAATTTTGTGGCTCAGGTCAAGAGCTGTATCTGGACACCCTCAAATGCTGGAGAAGTTCAGGGCAGTTTCTCATGTGTCTCTTAGCTATGAAGGCCCAGGCTGAATTTTAAGCTGCGGGAATAGCTGTGACCTCAGCACACCAAATCTGCTCTGCAGACAGGGTGGGAAGGAAAGAACGGATTAGGTTTTGGTGTAGAGATCTCCTTTCAGGTCCGTACTGGCTGCACAGACCACAATCAGGGACTCCCCCTCAGATGAGGAGGGAGGTTTCCGGTGCATTCCCCCCTTGCCCACCTCTTCAGGAGTCAGACACTCTCTGTCCCTGAAGAGGCAAGGAATGGAAGGGCTTGGAACCATCCATTGCATCAGAAGTCCCTCGGGATGAGTTACTGCTGACACGCACATGGTCTGAACTTGTTCCCGGAGATGCCCACTGCAACAGCAAACAAAGCTTGGGATGCCTTCGAGGGAAAATCACCGGAGAAGGGTGACTGACGTTAATCTGTCTGGCCTCTTGGATTTCACCTGCTGCACAGAGGAGCTTTGCTTTGGCACGTGTACTTAGCTTTCACCCTCCTAGCAGCTGGGTAGGTATCACAGCTTTCCCACTCAGATTTGAACCTTAGCGTTCATAAACTGAGAAGCTAGCATGAACCTTAAGCTTAATTACCAGCTTAGATCTGATATCGCTGCCACCAGCCAAAAATTTCCAGTGTCTTGGCTCACTCTGGTCTCCCCAAAACCTTCCCTGGGGGACTCCAAGACTCAGAGGCTCTGAGTCTTACCACAAAGGGAAATAAACCATTCCCCCCACCTCTCTCCCACCCAGAATTTCCTCTCTGGGCTAACCTGGGTTATGTTGCAACCTCTTTTAACATCACCAATAGCAAAGACCGCATGTCTCCTTCTCTTCCACCAAAAAGACAAACCCAAAAGGACAATGGAACAAGAAAAGATTTCTATCTCTTGCCCCGTAGCTTCTCCCCCTGGGACTTTACTAGGAGAGTTAAACACAGAAGAGCACGTTTCCCCCTCCACCCTGTCTTTTTCCTTTCTGCCACAATTCTCTGGGGTGTTCAACTAGAAAAAAAAAAATCAACAGGTCTAAAAGCAAACTTGTTAATTATAAAAGAAAGAAAGAAGAGAATAACGATTCTCTGGTAATTCTAGATGGTAAGATACAGGGTTTACAATGCCTATAGAAATGAATCAAACCATAAGAAAAGGAATATAAACAGCCTTATCCAAAACCAATACAATTTAAATAGTACTTATAGCCAAAGTACACATGAAGACTCCACCAGAACCACTACACAGTTAGCAAAATACTTTTGCTACCTTAAATGTACTTACAGTGGGAAACAGGAGATTAGAAGGACTGGAAATAGAAATCCTCTCATAGCTGAGAGAGCACAGTGAACAGACACGACCCAAGACCATAAGAAATCCCCTCACAAATTCCCTCCCCTAAGCTATCGAAAAATCACGGTTTCCTGATTGGTCTGCTTGTCAGGTTTGGGTCCCTCCTTTTTTAACCCTTACAGGTAAAAGAAACATTAACCCTTAGCTATTGTTTATGACAGATAAGGCCCTAGAGAGAAACTCCCGCACCCTACTGGAGTTATTGGTTCATGTCCCCTATGCAGCAGGAGGGGATGTCAGCTTCCTGTCTGTAATTTATTTCTCTGTAACTGCAGAGCAAAGGCAAAACTGAAAGCTATGGAGCCACAGAGGCCTTCCATATATTAGGAGAAAAAGTGACAATACACCTCCAAATCTCTCTGAGCAATGAGACGACCAACCTAACCACAAGTACACTGACGCTTTTTTCTGGGCCAGGGGTTAGGGCACTGGTTAGGGATTTGGCGAGACCCTGGGATCATCTTTTACTTGGTCTCTGCCAACTGCCAGTTGGTGACCGTTGGCAAGTCACTGCCCCGCACAAGGTGCCTCAGTTTCCCCTTTTGTAAAATAAGGTTAATGATCTTGATCCTCTTTTGTAAAGTGATTTGAGATCTACTGATGAAAAATACAATGCAAGAACTAAGAAAGAAATAGGGCCTGCAAGGTAGCAAACTGGTTCTTGATGCTGCAAGGAGTTAAGGAATAATTCTGCACTTGCTGGGTAGGTGTAATAGATATCCCAATTTCACACTATAATTGTGAGTATTCAGGTGGGTTTTTGCCTGACTAAGGACCTTAGAATTCAGCCCTTTATTTTTAGATGTTGCCTCTTGTTTTCCAGCCCTTGAAAAACTCATCTCCCATCTTTAATTGGAAAACAACACAAACTCACCCTTGGGCTTTCCTCATCACTGAAGATGTTGCAGATTCATCCAGGACTGCCAGGAAAACAGTGCCATAATCGATGGGTGTAAAATTAGATGCCTGAGAATCTCTCACAGAAGTCTGCTAACAAAAAAAAAAAACAACCTCCCATGGAAAAGCCAATGCAGAAGCAAGTGCTGCAGCTCTGCACTGGCTCATACCTGGGAATGATTTAGGAGTTAATATTCAGCAGAGCTCTTGTTGTAATACTTGGGAGAGAGATTGGGTCCTGACTGAGATAAGAGCCACTCTTGCAGATTGTGATATTGGAAGCAAAGCAATGGCATGAAAAACGAACACTAATTCTCTCAGAGACCCGCTCAGTCATCAAGCTTCTGGGCACTGCACCTCGGGGTGGGAGCATTCCACTCCAACGCTAACAAATCAGCCAGTCGTGGCAAGGTGCAGCGTGGTGGAGAACACAGCTTCCTGGGGCAAGATAGGGTGAATGTGAAGAGTTTGGTGCATGATAAACTCTCAGCAGTTACCTTTTTCCCCTTCTGAATCCAGAGCTGGTGGAGAAAGAGTGCGGCGCCTACAGCAGCAGGGAACTTGGGTTTGTTGCCAACAGCCACCCGAAGATGTAGGCGTCAAAAGTCCTGCTGAGGGTGGATCACACTGGTTAACTTTCCTGTGCATAGCTCAGGGTTTGCATTCAGCTTGTACCTGTCTCATACCACTGCCTTATCCTCCACAATCATAGCTTTCATTTTGTTTCAGATTCAGTCTGGAGCTGCTATTCTGGTTGCTAAGGCCTGGGCTCCACTTAAAATGTAGGTTGGCATAGCTACATTGGTCAGAAGCAGTGTTCCCTCTAATTTTTCCCATCCATGTGCGGAATTAATTTTGTTATGGGCACCAATATGGAGGTGACGTGTCATGGAGGTGGGATTGAGGGATTCAGAGTGAAGGAGAGGACTCAGGGCTGGGGCAGAGGATTGGGGTGCCAGAGGAGGGTGAGGGCTCCGGTTAGGGGTGTGGGCTCTGGGATGGGGCCAGGGATGAGGGGTTCATGGTGCAGAAGGGGGCTCAGGACTGGGGCAGAGGATTCAGGTGCAGGGTGGTGAAGGCTCAGGCTGGGGGTGCGGGTTGCCTGGGGGTGCGGCAGGGAGAGAAGATTAGCCTCGAGGTTGGGGGAGTCGCCGAAACCCGGCATGCCCCAAAGTCCTCCATCACTGCCCCCACCTCACCCCACACCCAAATGCAGTGTGCACACCTGCACGGCCCTTAGTGACCCCCTGGATGGTGGCACAGTCGTGCATCTCAGAAGGAACATACGTTAGAAGTGTGAAAAAGCCACACTCCATGTAGATACAGCTATGTCGTTGGAAGAATGCTTCTGTTGCCATAGCTACTGTCATTCAGAAGAGCAGAGTCCCTGAACCGACAGAAACCCCCCTTCTGCTGGTGTCGGCTACATTTACAATACAGGGTTATGCCGGACTGGTTGTGCTTCTCTAGTCCATGGAGTGTAAACATACTCTAAGCATGGGAGGCAGGTATCAAAGGCCAGCACAGGCTAAGCCTCCCCTAACCCAAGCCATGGCCCTGCCCTAGGGTGACCAGATGTCCTGATTTTATAGGAACAGTCCCTATTTTTGTGTCTTTTTCTTATATAGGCTCCTACTACTTCCCACTCCCTATTCCAGTTTTTTACATTTGCTGTCTGGTCACCCTACCCTGCCCATGTTCTATCCTGAGGCCCTGCCCTCCCTCCCCCATCTCCTGAAACTGGCGGGTGCTCAGCTCCACCTGGCAGCCATGGCCTGGGATGGCCAAAGGTGGCTCAGGCCAGCCCGGGGGTCGGGTCAGCAGCCCATGGCAGCACTTGGGCCAGTGGCTCCACCTGCAGGTGGGACCAGCAGCTTGGGCCGGGCAAGCCAGGGCTCCTCTGGCCACGGGGATCGGAGTGGGGCTCAGGGCTCCTCCAGCCATGAGAGGGAGTTTCACCCGCCACCCATGACTCTAAGGCTATGTCTACAGGACCACTTATGTTGCTCGGGGGTATGAATAAGTCACCCCCCCTGAGTGACATAAGTTACAGAGACATAAGTGCCAGTGTGGACAGGGCTATGTCTGTCAGAGAAGCTCTGCTGTAAACTCTTTAGTGTAGCCATAACCTGAGTAAACCTCCAAAATGTAAACAGTGTAACCAATGCAGAGATGTCTACCTGAGCCTACAGAGAGCCTGGAATAATAGCTCTGACAACTGTGAATTCCCCCTTTTAGCCCAGTGAGGGCTTAACATGGATGCTCTGGGCTGATCATTGAAATGTGAGCATTATTAAACTGTTTCATTGTTCATGTGAAAAAAGAAGAAGGGGAGATCACGTATCTGCACAGTCTACTGAGCCATATCTTGCTTGGGTGCCTCAGCTGGGTGGCATTTGAGAAGCATCATCATTTTTGTTCCCCCCCAGCCAAACAGGAATCCAACCCCCAGAAACATGGCCTACCCCTATAGCATGTTCAAGTCCAGTCGGGAGGAGCCAAGACCAGGCTGCGTAGTGGTTTCTCAACCAGCAGAACCCATCATGCTTCAAGATGCGGAGGTTGGGATTTGGTTTTAAATGCCTTTAAACGCATTCAGTAAAGATTGTAAAGTACCTTCTTTGTAGAAGTTCCCAGGTTTTTTTCCTCCTTTGCTGAATCCCAGAGTAAATGGGCTCAGTCTTCAGATAGCAACAACCACAGCACGTGACCAAATTAGTTGCTTCTTTGAGCATCGGCAGCACGAGCTGGAGATGCGCATGGCAGCAGGGGAAACATAAGAACGGTCATATCGGGTCAGACCAAAGGTCCATCTAGCCCAGTATCCTGTCTTCTGACAGTGACCAATGCCAGGTGCTTCAGAGGGAATGAGCAGAACAGGTAAATATCAAGTGATCCATCCCCTGTCACCCATTCCCAGTTTCTGGCAAACAGAGACTAGGGACACCATCCCTGCCTATTCTGGCTAAAAGATGGACCCATCCTCCAGGAACTTATCTAGGTTTTTTTTTTAAACCATGTTATAATATTGGCCTGCATAGCATTCTCTGGCAATGAGTTCCACAGGTTAACTGTGCATTGTGTGAAGAAATACTTCCTTTTGTTTGTTTTAAACTTGCTGCCTATTAATTTCATTTGGTGACCCCCTAGTTCTTGTGTTATGAGAAGGAGTAAATAACACTTTATTTAAACAACAAGGAGTCCAGTGGCACCTTAAAGACTAAAAGATTTATTTGGCCATAAGCTTTTGTGGGTAAAAAGACGTTTCTTCGGGTGCATCTGAAGAAGTGGTTTTTTACCCATGAAAGCTTATGCTCAAATAAATCTATTAGTCTTTAAGGTGCCACTGGACTCCTTGTTGTTTTTGTGGATACAGACTAACACGTCTACCCCCAATACTTGACTTGGTTACTTCCTTTCTCCACACCAGTCATGATTTTATAGACCTCTATCATATCCCCCTTTTCCAAGCTGAAAAGTCCCAGTCTTATTAATCTCTCCTCATGTGGACGCTGGTCCTTAACCCTAATCATTTTTGTTGCCTTTTCTGTAACTTTTCCAATTCTAATACCTCTTTTCTAAGATGGGGCAACCACAGCTGCATGCAGCATTCAAGATATGGATTTATATGCAGGCAAAATGATATTTTCTGTCTTATTATCAATCCCTTTCCTGATGAGTCCCAGCATTCTGTTCGCTTTTTTTGACTGCCGCTGCACATTGAGTGGATGTTTTCTTAGAAATATCTACAATGACTCCAACATCTCATTCTTGAGTGGTAACAGCTAATTTAAACCCTCTAATTGTATATGTATAGTTGGGATTATGTTTTCCAATGTGCATTATTTTCTATTTATCAACATTGAATTTCATCTGCCATTTTGTTGCCCAGTCACCCAGTTTTGTGAGATCCTTTTGTAGCTCTTCGCAGTCTGCCTGGGACTTAACTATCTTGAGTAGTTTTGTATCGTCTGCAAATGTTGGCACCTCACTGCTCACTGCTTTTCCCAGAATCCCATTCTCTTTCCTCTCTGCACGGCTGAGTCACACAGATCTGCCCCAAGAGCCAGTAAGAGATGATCAGGTGGCTCGCACACAAAAAGCAACCACAGTCTTTGTGACTCAATGACTGTCCAATGAGAGTAAGGAATATATCAAAACAAGACAACATTAACGTAAAGCCGCTGTGAATGACAATGTCGCGGCTGCGGTACAGGCCGTCACATACTGAAACCGCTCTCCAGAAGGACTGGCCTCACATCTAGGCGGCGGGCAGAACCCTTAGACATGGGAATGTGCGGTATCTCTAATAACAAGTTGTTCCCTTGTATAGACACACACACTCAAAGGCCAGGCTCAGAGAGCACCATTTTATTGAGCTTGCCGGCAGTGCCAGCTGACTCCCAGAATCACGAGACTGCTTCCAATGTCATGAGATTTCTAAAAATACTTTCTCTGGGCCTTCTATTTTGGAGGGACCTCTAGGGCTGGGAACTTACTCTTTTGTTTAATGAGAGCTGAAATTCTCATGTGACCCTGCGACTACAGCAACTGGAGTTTTAATAGAAACATCGTTGCAATACTGATAAATTCTAACTGCCTCACTGCGCCACGCATGGCTTCAGGCCATTGCAATCACTCTGAATGCACTGTAGCCTCACACCTTAGATTTTAGGACTAATCAATCACATCTCTTGATCAGCTGCTTTGAAATACATACACGGCGAGCAGCTGCTGGCTTGGGGCACAAAAAGAAATCTGACTTTGCTTTTAGTGGCGATTTTTGTGCTGATTGTGTCTCAGGTAAGAACTGGCCCTGATCCGGCCAATTCCCATCTGGATTTCAAACCTCCCACAGAGGTGAAATTGGTTCTGGCAATGGTAGATCTGCAAAATTACGAGCCAGAGCTGCACACAGATTTCAAGCCTTCCCGTCCCAGGCATGGGGATGTTCAAACCAAGGTGTTTTGGTCAGATGCATCATAGAAATGAGGCCTTCTCATCCATCCCCCCATGCTGAGGCAAGTCCAAGTAAATCTAGACCATCTCTGTCAAGTGTTTGTCCAACTTGCTCTTAAAAACATGCAATGGTGTGAATTCTACAGCTTCCCTGGGTCATCTACCAATGCTTAACTAGCCTTAAAGATAGAAAACATTTCTGTCCCTCCCCGGCAGACCAAATCTATTTCTTTGTCCTACCCTCAGTGGACATGGAGGACAATTGACGCTCCCCTCTCTCTTTAGAGCAACCTTTTACATATCTGAAGAGAGTTATCGTGTTTCCCTTTCAGCCTTTTCTTCTCCAGATGAACATACCCAAATATTTCCTCAGAGGTCATGTTTTCTAACCCCCTGATCATTTCTGTTGCTGTCCTCTGGACTCTCTCCAATTTGGACGCATCTTTTTTTAAAAATTGTGTTTCTGATTTCAGTATCAGGGTGATGTCACAAATAGAAATACCTCCACTGCCCCCCCTCATTCAACACACTATCCTTCTCCCTTTTCCATGCAGCCTGCTGGTCACTTGGCCCTAATCCAACTCATCATCCTGTATGTGCAGTCCATCCAACCTCTATGCCCAGTCACTGTCCACCTGAGTGCACCTCCACACTCACCTTACACATCCCCTTCTAACCCCTCCTTTCCTATTTGCATAGACTCCCAGTGGTTCTCAAACTGGGTTCAGTCATGTTCAGGGTCACCGGCCCCACTGATCAACTCCTCCCACTCCCTCCCAGTGCCTCCTGCATGCCGCAAAACAGCTGTTCACCGGCATATGGGAGGGGGAAGAGTAGGGATGAGATGCGTGTAGGGGAGAGAACGGAAAGAGGCAGGGAAGAGGAAGGGCAGGAGTGAAACGGGGGCGGGAAGATGTGGAGTGTAGGTGGGGCCTGGGGTTGAGCACTCCCAGGGAAAATTAGAAGCCGCCTCAGGGATCCGCGAAAAAAATTAAATCAAAATGGTGGTCCTCAGGTTGTTTGAGAACCACTGGCCTAGACCATCCCTGCTCACCACCCTCATAATTGCATTTCACAAAATAATTACATGAAATTTATCTTCCTGTTTTCAAATATTGAGTGCCACTTGAAGAACACTTTAAGTATAAATACCACTAATAACCTACGATGAAAATTATACAGTTAATCACTACCTTCGAGTAAATCAAGAAACAAGCCCAGTGTAACATAATAATTAGAAACGTAATTATGCATTTAGTGATGAAATTATTTTGATTCAAATTCGAGTGAAGCTTATTGTACCTTTTGCAGGTTTTACCTCCCCTAGGAAAGGCACTCTCATAAAATCAAAGGATAGAAGATGATATGAGTCCTCTAATGGGCTTTTTAAATGTAAATTAGAAATGCTAGATTCTGCCTCATAAAGTTTCAACAAATTAGAATAACTGTGGGATTTGGATCAACCTGGGTAGAGATTTTCAAAGCATGCTAAGGGGTTCAGAGTAGGACAAGATGCAAATTTTCTATGAAAAACAAAAAAACTTTTTCTCCAGTGGAAAACTGGGGTTTGGGTTGTTTATGGAAAATGTCTGTTTTCCTTGAAAAAAATTGATGTTCTTTTGCTGTGGAAAACTGAAAGCTGAAAATGTTCAGCCAAAAGAGAGTTTTCACCAAAACATTGGTTGTTTTTGGCTGAAAATCTTCAATTTTCCCTTGCCAAGAACCTATGCATTTTCAGCATCTAGGTTTTTGTTTTTTCTACAAAGAGTTGAAATTTTCCATGAGTGAATAAAAATTCTAATCAGCTTTAATTTAGACCCATTTCTACATTCAAATCAAGAAAAACTATGTGTCTTAATCCCCTAGGCTGCTTTGAAAACCTCACCCAAATCTTCCTTTGTTCTCTCCTTGCAACCATAGGCACTGACTTCTACTGGTGCTGGTGGGTGCTTGACCCCCCTCTGCCCCTGGCTTCGCCCTGACTCCACCCCTGCCCCACCGCCTCCTGCCCCCATTCCAATCCCTTCCCCAAAGTTCCCACCCCAACTCTGCCCCCTCCCTGCCTCTATTCCGAATCCTTCCCCAAATCCCCGCCTCTTCCCTGCCTCCTCCCCTGAACACGCCATGTTCTTGCTCCTCCCCTCTTCCTCCTGGAGCTTGCTACAGCTGTTTGGTGGCGGCAAGCGCTGGGATGTAGGCGGAGGAGTGGGGACGTGGCGCGCTCAGGGGAGGAATCAGAGGAGCTTGGCTGCCGGTAGGTGCATAGCACCCACTAATTTTTCCCCATGGGTGCTCCAGCCCCGGAGCACGCATATAGTTGGTGCCTATGCTTGCAACCAGGCTGATTTTCACATAGTGGGAGGAATGAGTGAGCAATTTACACTTTGCTGTAGGATGCACAAATTTCCTTGACTCTTCTAAATGTACAGCTCTCAACTCAACTCTAATGTTGCATCATCAGCTGGGCCGTTGACCATTTCATTCTCACTCTGCTCATTAAATTTATATCCTCGGGGAATAATTCTGACACCTAAAACATCTCATCAGATTTCAAATGGCTGCCTTGAAATTAAACAACCCCTACAAACTTCCAGAAAAATATATCCTTCTTTCCTCATTTCCTACAAATGTACATTTTCTCTGCAAAATTGCACTGCTTTGTGCAAGACAGATGCTGTTATTCTGTACCAGAGATATGTCCAAGATCTGATATCCCATGAATCTTCCAATGGGATGCAGAGTTTGTTCCTAGCTGTGAAAGGTCACATGATGTGGGACTTGAAATCTGTGACCTTATGATTTATAGAAAAGCCATTTTAGATATTAATGAGAAATTACTAAGATGTACTGTGAGAAGAGATTTAAAAAACTGGGATTATTCATCTTGGAAAAGAGACGACTAAGGGGGGATATGATAGAGGTCTATAAAATCATGACTGGTGTGGAGAAAGTGTTATCTACCCCTTCACATAACAAGAACCAGGGGTAACCCAAGGGTCACCCAATAAATTTATAGGGAGCAGGTTTAAAAGAAACAAGAGAAAGTATTTCTTCACCCTACTCATAGTGAACATGTGGAACTCATTGCCATGGAATGAGTCTGAAGGCCAAAACTATAACTGAATTAAAAAAAATTATATAAATTTATGGAGGATAAGTCCATTGGTGGCTATTAGCTGTGATGATTAGGGATGCAACCGCATGCTCGAGGTGTCTCTAAACCTCTGACTGCCATATGCAGGGCCTGGATGATAGGGAATGGATCACTTGATGATTGTACTGTTCTGGTCATTCCCTCTGTAACATCTGTCATTGGCCATAGTTAGAAGACAGGATCATGGGTTAGATGCACCATAGGTCTTATCCAATATGGCTAGTCTTGTGTTCTCATGTATTCATTACACATTTTCATACATTTTGAGGCCAGAAGGGACCATAAGGTGGTGTAGTCTGACCTCTTATATATCTTAGGCCAGATAATTTCACCAGCTACCCCTGTATTGAGCTCAATAACTTGTGTTTGACTAAGGCACCTTCCAGAAGTGCAGCCAGTCTTGATCTGAAGACATCACGAGATGGAGAATCCACCACCTCTTTTGATAGCTTATCTCACTCCTGGTTAAAATGTGTGTCTTATTTCTAATCTGAATTTATCTAGCTGTAACTTCCAACTATTGTCTCTTGTTCTGCCATTCTCCAATAGGTTAAAGATTCCTTTAGGATCTGTTATTTTCTCCCCAGGAAAGTACTTATACGTTGTAATCTGTTCACCTCACAAACTTCTTTCTGAGAAGCTAATCATAGAATCATAGGATTGGAAGGGACCTCGAGAGGTCATCTAGTCCAGTCCCCTGCACTTATGGCAGGACTACGTGTTATCTAGACCATCCCTGACAGCTGTTTGAGATTTTTTTAATCCCCCTTGTAAAATGTGGACACTGGAACTGGACACAATTCTAGTGTCTCAGTTTCACCAATGCCATATACAAAGGTAAAAATCATCTGCTCCTGTTTCTACATCCAAGGAGCCCTCTCAGTTCTCTCCCCGTACCGGTAATTGGATTCATAAGCTTAGATAAGCAGGTGGAGACATGGTCATAGAATTTTTTATTTAATTAGCTTTTCTGTAAAATATGCGACACCCTTGGCGCACCTGCAAGGATGGTGTGGTATAAAAGGATTTATCGGCTGGATTATTCCTGAGTGGTTTAGCTGATAAAACCTTTGCATTGTAGCACAGCATCCTACATATCTGTGATACTTCATCTCTCTGTACGTACAGAGAAGTGCAGGCCAGATGATGGGAAGGCTTCAGAGACAAACACTCAGGAACAGAGTCATTCAAATAACAAGTGACTAGTTTATGTAATGAAGATTTTCCAATGATGGCCTAATAAATTATTCAAAAAATGTTTCCTGCTGTGCAGCCAGTTTATAAGAAGGATAAAAACTATCTGCCAAACCACGTTTGATGTCTTCAGTCTCAATTATTCTCAGGTGTTCTATTTGTGACCAAAATTTCCGATTGCAATCCTGGGGGGAAAGGTGTGCTTCTTCACGCATGCATGACTCAAAAGTGCTCTAAAGGATTTTAGTCAAACTTTAAGACAATATTCACCTGGAGACAAAGTGTGGAAAATGTCAGACAAAAAGTAAGCAATCTGAGAAAATTGCTGGCGCTCAGCCTTATCTAAAGCGTGTGCTGTGCGGTATTTTTAGGGGGTAGAAAGTCAGGGAGTATTGTTCCAATTGTATCCATTTGTGTGTCATAGTAAGCAGTGTGAATTCTTTTCCAAGGGTGCTCTACAAAAGATATGACTCTACATATGTAGACAGTTATACATAATATGCAAGAAGTTGCCCTCAGGAAGATACAGTATTGTTCGGATGTTTTCTGGGACCAAAAAAAGGCAGGTCTTGTGTGCACTGTATATAGTTGGCGTTGCACAGCTCTTTACATGTAATTCTTAACAGTACTGACAAATTTTCACTCCTGCCAATCTTCTTGCAGAGTCTTCTCAATCAAACTAGAAAATAACCCCTTAGCCTCTCTTCCTGCCCTGCTAGATCACAAATGATACAATGATATTGTGGCACTCTGTACCCCAACGCTGCACCCTGGAACCCCCATATTCACCCCTGTCATATAATGATACGTTTCATACAAAGCATGCCCTGTAAGATATCATATAAAAGATTATGATCTGTTGAAACCATCGTTCTGTCCAAATATTGTTAGTGTGTCTGAAGTTATGAGATTTTGCTGTATTCTTGTTACTGAAATATTTGAGAGTTTCTACTGGTAGGTGGTGATCCCCTCCCAGGAGGTTGTTAAGCGATCATTAATTAGCAGGGGAATTGTAAAACAAGGGATTTGCGATACTGTCAGAGGGCTGCACAAGCATCACACCATGGGGATTGCTCAACTCTGTGACTAAAAGCTCACTAGGGTATATCTAGTTTCTTTCCAGGCACATGGACTGAAGATATAAAATAGAGGACAGTGGCATCGTGCTTTGGTGTTTCTCCTCCCTCACCAACACTGAAAGCAACAAGAATGCTGGGAAAACAAAAAGTTGATCTGGGGAGACTGGTCCCAGGCTTAAAGGGGAAGCTTGTGCATTAACAACTATAACATCTACTGGGGTACCGCGCTGTCGAATAAGGTTTAAGATTTAGACTGCGCACTGACCTTTGATTTTCTTCTGTAACTATCTCTTACCTTTTGTGCTTACCACTTATAATCACTTACAATCTGTCTTGCTGTAGTTAATAAATCTGTTTTATATTTTACCTAAAACAGGGTGGCTTGGTTGAAGTTCTTGGGAAATCTCAGCAGAGGTTACAAAGGCTGGTGTGTGTCCTCTCCACATCGAGGGAGAGGCAGACGGGGTGTGAACTTACACTGGTCAGGCTTCTGACCAGGGCAAGACGGTGTATTCTGGAGGTGCAAAGCTGGGGACATGGGAGATTGGCTGGTGCCTTCCTCTGTGTGATTCGTGAGTGTCTCAGGGAGCATTCATGCAATTTAGCTGAGTGTGGGGCTCCACACGCTGTTGTGCTGAGTGATTACAGAGCCTGGAGGGGTTTCCTGCTCGCCACTAGCAAACATTATGAGAGCCAGCACTGGCTGGAGAGTACCTCAGTGGTACCCCACTTTCAGGTTGTACCCTGGGGATCCCATCATGGCTATTTCTTGTGCGAATAGTGCCTTTCATCCCCAGATGCTCCACCAAAGCAATGAAATAATACAGGCACCCCAGAGCACGAAGGTCATTCAGAGCCCTGCAAAGCAGAGTGGAGATGGTGCCTTTGCCAACATTTCCCCATCTTTTCATAAAACACCTGGGGAATCTCTATAATTTCATCCCAGTTTTGTGCTGCATTCACTGCTGTTCATTGCAATGTTCATGCCAGCCTAGACCGGCTTCCTGCTGTACCTTTCCTCCTGCTCACCTGGCCTTTGTAAAACAGCCACAAGGAAATTACTTATTGGTGTCATGGCAGGTGTGACCTGTAGCAGCAAAGCCAGGGAGTGCAGCATTGGTGGTAGAGCAGCACAATGGAGAAGATTGAGCAGCAGGAACACTCTACGGCTTGTCTGTGCTAGAATAATTTGGCAGAAGGACAAGCACCGTCCATGGAGGTTTTTGAGATCCATCAGACAGGGTGGTAATGAGCTACCGAGGCTCAGTTCCAGTGGCTGGAAAAACAAGCAATGAATGTCTGTGGTGCCCCATCAGCTGCTTTCAATGAACAACCCACACTGTCTCATGAAGGATGGTGACAAACAAATGCTAAACCCCACATCTATGACATTAAGCTTGGAACCCAAGGTATTGGCCAAAGCAACTGGAGCACAAGGAGAACCTGCCGTAGCTGTCACCAGAGACCAGTGTAACACACACAATCACACACACATCAGGGCATTATACTGCAAGGAACCTAGGGTAGAGATCTCCTCTCACTCATGCCTGTTTGATTCAGCCATCACTCCACCGTGGTAAGTGACGGTTCACTGGTTTAAAATTGGTGAGATATTAAATCAAGGCTCCAATGTCCTCTCTGCAGCCTGCAACTGATGTGGCAGACGGGTAATATAAAAACACATCCTGCATTTCATTCTCGGCGGCGGTGGTGACGCCGCCTGTGGGTAACGCTGACTTGACACTTTCCAGGCCAAGGCCCTGTTTCAATTGCTTCAAACTTTGCAACAATTTAAACCATTTGAAATGAAATGTCCAATGCCAGGTGTCTGTCTCAGGCTGAAATATTTTGTGAAGTGTCAGCTAAATTGGTTCAGCAGTTTCTGAGAATGAAGCTTTGCCCTTTTTGAAACATTCTTACCACTGTTTCATTAAGAAACTCCAATGCCTCCATGCTTTGGGAGAGGTGATTCCCTAGGTGAAGGGAGACCGGGGTGTCAACTTGGAGTCAGGGATCTGCCTTGTGCCATCCCTGTGAACAGTCACCTAAATCTGGCTAAGTTATGAACCTCCAAAAATCTCAGCTTGCACATACTCAGGATACACTTGTTGCCGCTTGCTAGCTAATTTCCCTGACCATTCCATCCGTTCTGAGCATGCTCTGTTCCCTCACAGCTCCCACCTGAGATTGGGCAGTTGGGTGAGGATGGTCCACTGGCTGGTGCCAGGGGCTGTACAGGGCTCAGCAGATGGTCTTACAGGCTTAGTGGCATCTCAGGGCTCAGTGTTTCTATCATGGAGATGCGGGGGGTAAGCAGTGGGGCTCAAAGCATTAGGCCAAAGAGACAAAGTAGTGTCTCCCTTTCTGCTGCAGAAGAACTTGAGAGGAAAGGGGGATGCTTCTTTGCTGGATACTGTGAGACGCCGCACCCAAATATCCCTGCTCTCTCCCACCCAACTGTCTCTGCTCAAGTCAGTGCTGCATGCCTGGGTGTTCCCAGCCATGCATAGGGTATCTAGGCCCCGTGCTGTCGCTCAGACTTTTTGCCTAGTCCCAGAAAGTCAGTATCTCTCAAGCACAAAGTCAGCAAGCAGTCTCCATTTCAATTCCCCTGGCCTCTGTGCCGCCGTGGGGAGTGGGGAGCTGCTTTTCTCCAGTCTCCAGACTGGCCGGGGAGTGGGGGCTACAGCTGTACACAGGGATCCCTCTCCACACTCGCACACCTCCAGAGTGAAAGGCAGCAGTAACTGGACAACACACGGCAACGATACACACCGGTTTGGAAGAAGGTGAAGGAAAAAATGGTATCCAACACAACTGGGTTTAAGGAGGCAAAGTGTGGGCAGCCTTGCTAATACCCCCAACTCCTGTAAGAAGGTGTCCTGTAAATAATCACAAGCACTCAGGGCTACCCTTTAATGTCTCATATGAAAGACTTCTTTTCCAGAAGGACAGCTCCCCCTGGCACCATCCTAGGCCATCGGGTCTGTACTGATCCGGATGGAAGAGCACCTCCTACTGACTTACCAACGCTACTACCTGCAGCAGAGAGCCCCTTACCACTGCACAGGGGCACTGGTACCATACTGACTTGGTATGAGATGCCATTTCCTTCTGCCTATGGAAAAATAGAGCAGTGCTGGTGTTAAAGCTTTACTCCAGGTAAATCAATGTGTTCTGTGTTCTCAGAAGAGCTTCTGCAATGAAATTGCTATACAAGGAATACACTGATTAAACTGACAGTGCTAATGAATCTAGTGCAAACTCATCTGCTGTCCCGGGAGGTTTGCAATTCTTCCTTTTCAATGTGTGTTGCTTTAATATTTGGGGAAAGATTTTGCTAGTGAAGGAAGGCATGAATAATGTATAGCTGTGGGTAATGGTAAATAGTCATTGCATGTTTCTCCTTTCCTTGAGATGCACCATGCATATATTAAATAGGATCTTTGTTCTGGGAAGAAGAGTTATTTTAACTATGAAGTTATACAAGGCTTCCTGCAAATTACAATCATGAAAACACAGCAGATGGCACCAAGTATGCTGCTATTGGCTGTGATATCTAGTTAGTTACTCTAGTAAAGACAGACAACTTTTTTTGGACATATCTGGGTTTGAAAAATTAGGTAAATAAAACAGAGGGAAGCCAGTTTGCATCTGAGAAATATGCATCTCAAACCCACAGATTAGCCATTATGAAGCAAACAGAGAGAAAGCTATTAGGAGAGGAGCCTGGGAAGCAAATCTGCCATCAGCTTGCAAATCCTGGGATCTCCCAACTCCAGTGTAGTTCAGTTGCAGAGCTTCTCCTTTTTGTGTATATGCTTATTGGGTATAAGTGGCAATGTTAAATGTCTGGGGTCAATTTTTTGGCCAAAAATGAGCCTATGATTTTGTTCTTCTTAACCTCTAAGGATAGGCCAGAATCAATGGGCTTAAATTACAGCAAGGGTGATTTAGGTTGGACATTAGGAAAAACTTCCTAACTGTCAGGGTGGTTAAGCACTGGAATAAATTGCCTAGGGAGGCTGTGGAATCTCCATCATTGGAGATTTTTAAGAGCAGGTTAGACAAACACCTGTCGGGGATGGTCTAGTTATTATTTAGTCCTGGATTGGGTGCAGGAGACTTGACTAGACGACCTCTCAAGGTCCCTTCCAGTCCTACACTTCTATGGTTCTATGGATCCATTTTTAGATTCTCATACTCAGGCACCTGGGGCTTGATTCTTCACCCACACATCCTACCGAAGGCATAGAGCTCTGTGCTTCTGAAAAACAGACCCAAGGAGTTTAAAGATGGGCTCTGAAGAACAGGCATTGAAAATCAGCAACCACTTGTGAAGGTTTTGGCTCTTGGAGAAGTTAGTGAAACTACAGCTGAGTGAATCATTGAGTTTTTAGTTTCGTGGTTGAACAAAAGAATTAGAAAAAAATGTGGATAGAGTAGAACCAATATGAAAAAACTGAATAAAAAGCAACACCCAACACCTTTTTTTTCCATTTCATTTTAGGTGTTATTTACTCTATTTTTTAAAATGTTTTTTAATAAATATAGCTCCTGTGACTCGGGGTCCAGTGGGGCCATGATAAGATTGCTCATTTAGGGCAAAATGCAAAGCATGGGACAGACAATCCCCCAAACTGGTGATTATTCTAGCAACACAACAGCTTCTGCAATAACCTGCTGGTTATCCAGAAGCCAAAATACAATTCCTTTAAAGTAACCCAGCTTTGAGCTCCCACCCAGACAGCCAAGTCAGATATGATGAGGATTACTGAAAATCTTGTTTATCATATAAAAAGTTCGAAGAATACCAAAGAATTGGACACATTACTTACCAGGTTAATGGATAGCTTAGATCTTACCCAAATACATGCTTTCAGCCAATTCTTCTTAACTAAACTAAAATTTATTAAAAAAGAAAAAAAAAGAAAGTATTGGTTAAAAGATCATTATACAGACAAATAGATATGCATTAAGTTTTTAGGTCAGTTTCATAGCAGAGATGGTAAGCTTCAGTTACAAAAAAAAATATCAGAATTAATCTATAGGTTACAGTCCAATATCAGCGTGATCCAGATGGGACTGGAGATTTCAGTGGTGCAACTCAAACTTCCCCTGATGAAGCTGAAGCAGATCTGAGATGAAAGGATCAGGGCCCAAGAGTTTTTATAGATCCCTGGCAGGCTATTGTCAGACTCTTGACAGCAGGTATTCCTTGGGTGAAGAATAGTGTCTTTGAAGTAACCTCCTATTTCCTAAGCATCACTGGTAATTAGCTATATGAATTAACATAAAGCAATTGCCTATCACCCTCCATTTATATGTATTTCAAAGACAAATGAAGACAGTGATATCACTACAGTCACAGTTAATTTAAATGTTAACATCTTCTTTTGGCCTTTGAATTAACAGAATGCAGCGATAGACAGGAACTGTTTGGTTACATTGTCAACCTCTAACAATATATATGTAAACACACAAAACCACAAACGTTATCTATCTACTACGTCTACATTACTGTCTCTAAAGGTGGAATCTTGGTCACTTAACCTACGAGTTGTGTACCCCTTTCTGGCCCTGTGTCACATAGAAAATGTCACTTTGAAATAAAAAAAAGTTGATACTTTTTGAAATGATTGAAACAAACCATTTCAGCATTTGGGAAAATACCCCAAAACTATTTGTTGAATTTAGCCTGAATTTATGAACACTTACAGTACTCCCCGAAATGCATTTTTTTGGCTAATGTACTATGTGTGGAATTTTTTTTGTCCAGCATTAACTTTAACTCCATTCTCCAGTTGCTCATGTAGGATTAAATTGTACCTCGTTAGGAAATGCAATGGGGCAGAGAGTAGGTTAAGCCTGGGACACTAAGCAAGTGATATTGATGAGAATGTCCTTTATCCTTTGCAGCGCTAACGAGACATTCCAATAATTCCCCCCAAGCAGCTGCACTATACTTTAACCCTTTGTCTGCCTGGGCCATGCAGAAAGGAGGAGGAAAACGCTCTTTTGTGTATCAAAAAAATTGTTGGTCCAACAAGAGATCTTGGCATTTCTTATTTTATGTAGTTAATTAACTTAAACTCCCAGTTGCCTCTCTGAAAATTTTGATGCCAAATTTCTGGGATATTAAGAATAAAGACATATTTTCAAAGCAGTGCAAGACAGAGGAGGAAAAGGGCAGAGAGCAAGTGGCAAAATTCTTCTTAACAAAAGGAATGATGTCACCTCCACCAGGTCCAGTTGTTCGTTCTTTTAAGTTTATTGTGGAGGCTTCTGGGGAGTATCAGATTCCTCATTAGAAACCAATGTTTGGTGATAAGACTCTGTGTTTTGGAGAGAGAGGTTGTGCTTCTTATCTTCAACAACTGAGCCAAGCATTTCATTCACGACTTCCTGCTATTCACTTGATACAACATTTACCTCAATCAAAGAGGTAATTAAGCTCCCAAGATGAGAAATCCCTGCAGTTCATGTCCTGAATTCAGTAAACTCTTGCTGCAGCCAGCCGGGATCTTACTCAAATATATGGCAATAATGTCTGCAAAAAGTGTTCAGCTGATCCTAAATCCCAGTTCAGGGACAGAGAATCCCCCTTCAGATGGGTACAATCATTATATGCCAAATCAATTTAATTAATAGATGGCAGGTAACAGGCCCTCATGACTGGAAGGACCTTCAGTCTGTCTACTGACCCTTATGGGTGGTCTGTCCCCAGCTGCGTAGTGTTCAGAATCTCTCCTGGGGCAGGAGTGGAGGTGGAAGTGAGGGTTTCATCCTGTCCATAATACAGGTGGTTGGTAGGGGAGCCATGCTCCAGCCCAGGGCCCTGTGAGAGACAACAGAGTCCTGGAGTGCCTTAAGGCTGGCTTTGTGGACCACATCCTACCATTCACCTTCTCCCAAAGTCTTATAGGTCAATACAAGGTAGCAAAAGGGAAAAAAATAACTGAACCTTCAGCCCCGCAAGCCTCAGCCACCAGTCTTTTCCTCCCAGCAAACAGCTTCTTCAGTGCAGGTCTCTCTGCTGCCCTCGTATGCCCACATTGGAGCTGCCGGGCTCCCTTTTAAGCTCCTCTTCCACCTGGAGAACGATCTTCAGGTGCAGAGGGATGGTCACCTGGGCCCAGATCTGCTGCTTAACCCCTTCAGTTCTAGTGAAGCCCATCACGGCAACCCGTTCCGTAAGATTTGAATAAAGAATGAGTAAGATTCTCTCTGTCACAAACAAAGGCTTTGCATAACTTTGATTATAACCCTGTCTCCCCAGCCGCTAAACCCTTCTCTCTCAAGCAAACAAATCACAGCCAGGATTCTCATCCTTGCTCTGCCAAGAACATGCCCCACCTTCCGATAAAGTCAATGGCGTCCCTCAGGCATTTGTGTCCTCTCAACGTTAAACAATTCCATGCAGAGTACAGAAGTGAGCAATGCCACTTCAGCACTTTTATATCAAGATTTTAATTCAGTTTTATCTGAGTAAGACCAGCTATTGTCATCTTACATAATGCATAGCACAGAGGGCACTTACCAATAGAGTGAGAATTTAGATACTCCCGCACTAATTGAGATTTATAACCCAAGACATGCAAAAGGAAAGGAGGTCGGAGACAAGCCTTGAAGGAGAGTCCTATCCTGGGGCCAGATGTATTTTAGCCACAACGAGACCTGGATGAGAATGAGAAGCAAGAGTGTCTAAGAATCTCACTGTGGCCTTGTTCCTTAAGTCCCCCCCAACACACACACACCATAGAGACCCCCTGATTCTGCACCTTTGTGGCAGGAATAGTCAGAGCCCCAATGTACACATTGTTGGATAACCTACTGATAATAATATCAGGCCTATCTACACTTGCATTTGCAGCATTGCTTCAGCAGTTGACAAAGTTTTTTTCATCGAAACATGTCAGTTTGTTGAAACCAAAAGCTACCATTCCAATGCAATGTTCACCATGGAGGTGAAAGCTGAGGGCCTTGATTTACCATTGGTTGATGCTGGCTTCTATTGGCACAAACCGCAGAACAAGAATCTGGGTAGAGAGCTCCCCTGGAGAGGAACTGAGGTGTCACAAAATGGCGGGTTTGAGGGGGTAGGAGGCCAACCCAGCCAATGCAGGCTTGTGGCTAGGATGGCTGGTGAGAGAGCTGGTTCAACACCTCCCTGAGTGACTCATACATGGAGAGGGAGAAGTAAAGCAACGAAGTCTAAAAAACCTGAAAACCAAAACTCCTCCTCCTAGCAGAGTTTTATCTTGAGAAGGGCCAAAGACACCATGAGGGACTTCACTATTGCTATTGATTTGATGAGGAAGGTGCCAGATACTACAGTGAGGGGCAGCAATATAAATCCTTAAAATAGTCAACTTTGGCCCTTCCTCTCGGTGTGAAAATTAGGGGTGCAGATACCACGGTGATGTCCAGTGGTAAGAGAGAAGTAGCTATCCGTTAGAGAGCTACACAAGAGATTACATTGATTATCCACCTTTGACCACATCACTTCCACTTTGCCCAATAATCTATTTCTCTGCCAGGAGTAGATTTTATAGTCCATATCCCTCAGCAGCTTCAGGCTGTCACTTTATTTTTTTTCACGAACTCAATCATCTGGAGAAACATTTCCTTCTTTTCCCACAAATGTGGCACTTCCTCCCCAGATTTACACTGTCCCAAGACTCAGACAGCGTGCAGTGCGGGAACAAGCTCTGATACCTTGCGGACCTGCAGAACTGGAAGCAGGAGTTCAGTCTCTTTAGAATGAGGCAATTTCCAACCTGAGTTAATAGACTATAAAATTATGACATTTATGCCTAACAATGCTACTTTATGCCGATTGAAAAGGTTTGTATGGCCTCTTCTGAGCCTGTTACAGTTGGCCCTGTGATAAATCAACCCTCTAGGATTTATTGGTGGATCAAAGACCCCAAAGACATGATTTCAGAATGCCAATGTCATTCTGAAATGTTTTTCTCTGCAGCATTACACTTGGCATGTACAGAATCCACAATAGTGTGGAGAGAGTGAGAGCTTCTAGAGGCATGTGATGGCTCATGCCCCTCGGTGGATCATCATCACCAACACAAGACTGAACCTGGAATGTCTGGATCTTAAAGCAGGAGCCGCTACTGTACGAGCCAAAAGACTAGCACCCAAAGTTACTGCAGTATCAGCAGCTCTGTCTGTGTACATATATGCTCTGCAGAACTCACTCCTGGCTTCACTGCCTATGGGTAATGCACCCTCCTTATTCCCCACCACTATATCATGCAGTCACGACCCCCTCTGACACATACACAAGGGGTATTTCTCCTACCTTATACCTTGTGTTACGATGGTATTTGGATATTAGGAAAAGCTTTTCACTAGAAGGGTGGTGAAGCTCTGGAATGGGTTACCTAGGGAGGTGGTGGAATCTCCTTCCTTAGAGGTTTTTAAGGTCAGGCTTGACAAACCCCTGGCTGGGATGATTTAGTTGGTGTTGGTCTTGCTTTGAGCAGGGGGTTGGACTAGATGACTTCCTGAGTTCCCTTCCAACCCTGATATTCTCTGATGTGCACCTACAAAATGCTGCCAGTGATGTTAGCACGTGTAGCATTCTAATGGGGCAGCATGTTACCCAGGGGTGATTCATGACACAAAGCAGGGGAGAAGCAAGTCCATCGTCATTCATAGCCTAGCAGTCTGGGCATCCCCTCCTTCTGTGCACCTGGAGTAGCCAAACAAGCCACACTGCAGCAAGAGTGGCCCCTTGCAGGCTCTGGGCTATTGAGCAAAGAAGCATTCACCCTTGTACCCAATTCTACCCTCCCCAGCCCTTAAACCCAAGCTGCACCGCTGCGTTGTATCGGTGCCCTCAGTCCAGGGAGGTCCAGCAGCTCTGCACAACTGCTTCTCGCTCAGACTCTACCCCCATGACCTCTCTCAGAGGAAAAGGAAGGCTGCCCTTTTAAAGCAGGTGGCAATTATGCCCTGGCCTAGTCACATGCTCCTTCTGAGCTCAACTCCCTTAAAGGGCCATCTCATCCTAGGCTAACCTAGAGAAAACCCCATTGTGATATTGCTGATAGCGCTTCAGCTGTTCCATGTCACCTTTAGCATGGTTGCCTTCAATACAGCACTTTCCTTTCACACCAGTTTATCCTGTCACCGAGCAGAAGCAGAAAGCATAATGGCATTAGTAAAGAGCACATCGCACAATCCAGTTCAAATAGAATGGTGCCAATTCCTCGGAGATGCAGAATATAGGCCAGCCAGGCTAAAAGCCTGAGTCATCCTTCTCCCCCACCACCAGAATGGATTTTTGAAAGGCAGAAAAGCCTGAAGCCTGCACCTCGAATGGTGAAGGCTGGGGAATTCAGTTGACTATTGTTTCTAACTTAAGAGCTGAAAGGGCTTATTGAAAGGGCCAAGGTTGTCTAGTTTAAAGAAGAACCTGAGGCACAAAGCCCCTGCCGAGACTCGAAGCTTTACCCTTCACCTTTCAGACTTACGGTTGGTTGTGTGAGCTATGGAAGGTGAGGGCTTGACAGCCAAAGAAAGGTGTGTATTTTTCTGCAGAACAGTTTTGAGTCTTAGCTGTCAACACACCATTAAGGATGTAAGGACAGCACCCAGATACAGCTGGATTCTAAATAACCATGTCCAGCGGAGGGCAATAAAAATGATTAGGGGGCTGGAACACATGACCTGTGAGGAGAGATTGAGGGAACTGGGATTGTTTAGTCTGCAGAAGAGAAGAATGAGGGGGGATTTGATAGCTGCTTTCAATTACCTGAAAGGGGGTTCCAAAGAGGATGGATCTATACTGTTTTCAGTGGTTTCTGATGACAGAACTAGGAGTAATGGTCTCAAGTTGCAGTGGGGTAGGTTTAGGTTGGATATTAGGAAAAACTTTTTCACTAGGAGGGTGGTGAAGCACTGGAATGTGTTACCTAGGGAAGTGGTGGAATCTCCATCCTGAGAGGTTTTAAGGTCAGGCTTGACAAAGCCCTGTCTGGGATGATTTAGTTGGGGTTGGTCCTGCTTTGAGCAGGGGGTGGGACTAGATGACCTCCTGAGGTCCCTTCCAACCCTGATATACTATGATTAACTAAACACAAACGTACAAGGCCTAGCTACACATGCACCCTGCTGCTCTGTTAGGTTCTGATTGACTCTGCTATAGAAGATAGGGAGGCCCATTAAGATTTCCAAAGTCTGGAGAGATATAGCCCTGGGAGCAGCTGGACAAAATTTCCACTCACGCAAAGTGGGCTAAAGTGCCCTCATATGGATAAATAGCTGCCTCTAGTTGCGCTGTTTCGCCCTGGGCCTGTCTGCTGAGGTTGCTGACCAAGGTCATCTGCAAGCATCAGGAATGGGATGAAGAATAACATGAAAAAGACATATAATGTCATTATAGAAATCAATGCTGTGGCTTCTTTTGGGACCCCATGTGCAGCACTGCTCACCCCATCTGCAAAAGGTGATTTTAAATAAAATTGGCACATAGGCATGGAAACAAGGCCCTTACAATATGCCATAAGACTAATGGCAGCTTCCAGCTATGGGACTTAGGCCGTAATTTAGTTGTTATTATTATTATTTTAATTATTTATTATTTGCATTATGGCTGAGCTAGGGCCTGCAGTCATGGATGAGGATCCCCACTGTGTAAACACAGACCAAAAAGACAGTCCCTGCCACAAAGAGCAGACAAGCAAAGGACCTGTCCACACTTGGAAATATATCAAAGTAGCTTTTCAATTATTAGCTTAATAAACTAAATCAGAAAGAGGCACTCTGGAGTGTCCATACAGGGGCTTATATTGAAATAAGCATTCCAGGGTCATTATTCTGAAATACAGCAGAACCTCAGAGCTACGAACACCTCAGGAATGGAAGCTGTTTGTAAGTTGGAAACATTGATAACTGAACAGAACATGATGGTTGTTCTTTCTAAAGTTTACAGCAGAACATTGACTTAAAACAGCTTTGAAACTTTTACTATGCAGAAAAAAAATGCTGCTTTCTCTCTAGTTTTTATAGGTTTATGTTTAACACGTACTTTATTTGCTTGGGGTTGTTTGGGGTTTTTTTGTCTCTGCTGTCTGATTGCATAGTACCAATTCCAGACCAGGTGTATGATTGACCGATCAGTTTGTAACTCCTGGTGTTCGCAAGTCTGAAGTTCTACTGTAGCTGTTTCAGTAAATTTCCAAGCGTAGATAAATAGTGATTCGTGTATTAAAAAAATTCTCTCCTCATTCGTTAGAAGCATATGCTTTTGCAATGGATCTTGAAAGAAAGAAATAAATTTAGAGACTAAAAACTCAATCTTATTTCAGCACTTCCTATACAGGTCTCTTGCATCTTAATCATATTTAACATGCACGATTTCAGCTTTACGCGGTTGGCAAAAACAAAAAGAGAAAAATAACAATTTTAATACTGTACCTGTAGTGCGGGCGATTCCACCCACCGTTACAGTCAATGTAATTTTGGCCATAGGCAATTTTCGCTTTACGTGCTGACTGCTGCACATAACCCCAGCATAAGATCCGACAGACCTGTAATTGTTTCCCCAGCTTCAATCCTATCAACAGTGCTTGGGCTTAAATAGCTGTTTACATTTGGCTCCGATATTAATGGTAGTATAATGCACTGTCGTTAGCTGCTAGACTAATGATCTCAAACTGAACATCTTTATCAGGGCTTAGCCCCATTAAGCTGACACTCCTCAGATCATTTTCTGGCTTATTAATGTAATTAAAGGGAACGATGTCAGACAAGCCTTTGGAGGGGAAGGAGTGAGGAGGAGCAAAGACAGAGCAGATACTAATAGGCAAAGCAGCCGCCGCATTTATGTTTCCTTTGATCTGTAGTTTAATTGCTGCTTACTCAGGCACATATTTGTTCTAGGCTGAGTTAGCTTTTATTTTTTTATTTTTTTTAACCCGCAGGAGGAAAAAAATGCCCTTGCCAAGCAGACAAAATAGAACAGAGCTGCTTGCCAGCAAACAACAAAGTGCTGCTGTAAGAGGGGATTCTGGGTAATGGTGAGATGCAAATAAGCACTTGCAGGACCCCATATTGCTTCTGAACCCCATGTTCTAATGTAGCTGCAGCAGAGCACATCTAAGGTGTAAGACTCTTTCAAACAGTCCTTGCTGCACCACGGGGTGGCTTTAAGGCAACGGTGGAGGTAGCAAGCAAAAAGTTGTCTCCAAACGTTGACCTTCTTATCCAATGATAAGCCCCCAACGACCAGAGGGGATGTGGGAAAAAGCCTGGAAAATGTACTCTATTTGTGCTCACAATCAAGGAA
The DNA here is from genome assembly GCF_003597395.2 of Chelonoidis abingdonii. Classification (NCBI taxonomy): domain Eukaryota; kingdom Metazoa; phylum Chordata; order Testudines; family Testudinidae; genus Chelonoidis; species Chelonoidis abingdonii. Next base: position 11,036,551 of record NC_133789.1, read on the forward strand.
GGAGAAGGTATCACTGAGCAAGCAAACATGTATTAAACTTATGCTGAGGGAGGCAGTACAGCCCAATGGTTAGTGTGCCAGACTGTCACATACAAAGCCTGGGTTCTATACACAGCTTCGCTGCTGACCTCAGGTAAGTCAATTCACCTCCCCGTGCCTTGGTGTCCCCATCTATAAAGCGCTGTGTGATCTATGGGTAAAAAGCCCTCTCGGTAATATTATTCTTGTGCAGTTCTACTCTGAAAGCGACACTGTAAAAATAGGCCCCAGGGGACCACTTGGTTTTTTTCTCCTAGTTACTCTCAGATCAAATGTGCTCAGATTCCAAGTAAAGCAGCGCTTTCTTATAGCTGCCAGCTGCATCAGCGCGCCCTGGGCAATGGGAATCAAGCTGGGGTCTTTCGTTCTTATGCATCCTCACCAGGAACAAAGATTCTGCAGGCAGAGAATGGAGGCTCCTGAGTGAGAGAAGGTGCTGTTTCTGTTTTTCCTGCAGCACAAGGGCACTTTGGTAGAAATGGTCACGCTTTCGTCTTGATAAATACACTGAGTAGATTAACAGACACAATTTTAAACTGGGGTCACACTGGAAAATACTGTATATTGTCTTATTGTTTCTTTGTGCTCCCTCATCTCTTTTGTCTGTATCTACCTGTTGATTCTCATCTTACAGTCAGCCAGGAAGCTCTTTGGGGGAAGGGACCATCTTTTTGTTCTGTGTTTGTCAGGAGCGGATCTAAGTGTTTTGCCACCCCAAGCACAGCAGGCAGCCTGCCTTCGGCGGCTTGCCTGTGGGAAGTCCTTGATCCCGTGGATTCGACGGCAAGTCTGTGGGAGGTCCGCCAAAGCCGCAAGACCAGTGGACCCTCTGCAGGCAAGCCGCTGAAGGCAGCCTGCCTGCTGCCCTCGCAGCGATCGGCAGAGCGCCCCTTGTGGCTTGCCGCCCCAGGCACACACTTGGCATGCTGGTGCCTGGAGCTGCCCCTGGTGTTTGTACAGCACCCAGTACCCTAGCTCCCAGGCTCATCTTTTGAAGATATTGTGCAGGTTTCTTTGGAGGATAAGGACTGGGAATTCTGCTATGGAACGATCGCCTTGTGAAGTGTTCGCCCTTGAGTGATATAATGATTTTGTGTTATTATTTTGCTGTGTGAGTTTGATTGCATAGTGACTGTCGTGTTAGATAGATAGAGTCTCAGGACCAGTATTGTGATCTATCTCAGACGTCAGGGAGTGCCTCATTAACTTTGGTGTTTTCATCCTGATTTTTGTCTGTTACTAACTGATTGCTCCCTCTCCCTGGAGTCATTGAATGCCGTCGAGAAGCATTGTGACTGCACTCAGTGGGTGGAAGTGGAAGTGCCCACTGGCAGCTGACTAAAAATGACCTGCCTCCCCGACTCCCAGTGGAATCCCATTGGTTTCAATCTCCCAGATTAGGAGAAAAATAGGAAGGAAAGGAAAACAAACTGCAGGGGGAAATCATGTCATTTCCCAGGAGGGACAGTTGTGGAAGCCAATCAGCTTTGCTGTGGCAAACTGATGGTGCTTGAGAAATATTTGCTGTAAGCAACATACAGTCCATCTCAAGCTGCACATTTTATGGTTTTAAGCTTTAAACACAGACCATTTATGGATTTAGGAGCACAGACAATCACTGGTTTTTGTTGCCATTGTTCTGAAGCAATAAGCACACAATTCAAAGACCACGTTATCCGTGCACATTGCTGGCTTAGCTTGAGATAATATAGTATTTCTGCAGCATCCCAACAAAGCTTTAATTCTACTTTACTGAGACCTGATTTCAATTTAGACAGAGAAATCTTTCTCCAGACAGTGAGCAGTTCTTATCACAGGAGATTAGGCATTTGCTGAATAATTCTTTCTAAATCTTCTGCAGCTGACTGAAATCCTGGCTCAGAACGATGAGCTATTTTTTTTTTTTTTAATCGAAGCGGAATGGGGCTGAAGAATGTGTGATAAACATCTCCAACTGTCTGGACTGCTCGCCTCATTTCCAATATCACGGTGTTTGCTTTTCCGGTGGTGACGGGGAACCATCCAGTCTGTAGATCTAGCGTCCCGGGTAGAACAGAGCAAATATGTCATAGCCTAATGTTTAGAGAATCAGAGAAATCAGAGCTAGACTTAACCTGGCTTCTAATATCGTGTCCTCCCAGTCAATTGTGCGAGCAGTGATGCAAGCTCAAATAAGAGACGTTGGAGATCTAGCTTCACCGCCTGATCTGCAACTGCACATTACACTGATGTCCTCAGATCAGGGACTGTTCCTGACCCCCTGCATCCCCCTCCCCCCGCAACTCTGTCCAAAGCTGATACTGGGAGCAAAACAACAAGTGCAGAAATAGAGTTTATGGTCCCAGTGACCATCTAGATCATTCTGCAGAGGGCCCGTGCAGGATTATTCCCCTCAGCATGTCACCTAGGTCTATCCCTAGGTAGCAGGCTAATGGCTTCTCCCTTGGGAGATGGTTCTAGATTGGAATGGATCTTTCTGCTGGGAAATTTTCCTGATACACAGCCTGTATTTATTTCCTTAACCTCAGTCCTGCTAGTTACAACTCATCCCAACAACTCTTCTCCTGACTTGGTGATACACCATTCTCACATTTGCACAGATGGAGTCTGGCCTGTTTGCTGTTGCAGGGCATGAAGAGGCAGAACCCCTGGGGCCTCTTTGCATCTTTGCCAGAGAGTCTCTATTTGGCCACAGGCACATCCCTCTATGCCAGGGCTGCCCAGAGGATTCGGAGAGCCTCGGGCAAAGCAATTTTGGGGGCCCTTTCTATAAAAAAAAAAGTTGCAATACTATAGAAGACTATATTCTCGTGGGGGTCCCTGTGGGGCCCGGGGCCTCGGGCAAATTGCCCACTCCCCCACCTCGGGCAGCCCTGCTCTATGCCACTTTACTTATCTGTAAAATAAGTCTTAAAATCAGGCAATGATCTCTTTGGTGTAAACATTATGTGTTTTGGGCAGTGCCAGTAACACTGTCTATTAAGCTTGCCTGATACCTCCCATTATAAATAGGAGCATTGTCAGCAGATTGAAGGATGTGATCATTTGCCACTATTCAGCATTGGTGAGGCCTCATCTGGAGTATTGTGTCCAGTTTTCGGCCCCCTACTATAAGAAGGATGTGGAAAAATTGGAAAGAGTCCAGCAGAAGGCAACAAAAATTATGAGGGGGCTGGAGCACATGACCTACGAGGAGAGGCTGACGGAACTGGGATTGTTTAGTCTGCAGAAGAGAAGAGTGAAGGGGGATTTGATAGCAGCTTTCAACTACCTGAAAGGGGGTTCCAAAGAGGATGGATCTCAGTGGTGGCAGATGACAGAACAAGGAGCAATGGTCTCAAGTTGCAATAGGGAAGTTTTAGGGCGGGTATTAGGAAAAACTTTTTCACTAGGAGGGTGGTGAAGCACTGGAATGGGTTACCTAGGGAGGTGGTGGAATCTCCTTCCTTAGAGGTTTTTAAGGTCAGGCTTCACAAAACCCTGGCTGGGATGATTTAGTTGAGGTTGGTCCTGCTTTGAGCAGGGGATTGGACTAGAACCTCTTGAGGTCCCTTCCAACCCTGGTAGTCTATGATTCTATGATTGTAAGACCCTGTTTTCAGTTGCTTATAACTTTGCCAAACCTGAACTGTCTGGGCTGAAATGTTCTCCATCTATAAAATGGAGATAATTCCATTTCCCTTGTGTTGGGAGGTAAATATATTAAACAATATGAGGCCTGAGATACTGTGGTGGCGGGGTGTATAAGTACAAGAGATAAAGACATGTACCTGCCATTAATTTCACAGAGCTGGTGCCTGGTTCTAATTTACACAACAATGTAAAAAAGGTGGAATTGATTGATTGGTTTCTGTTGCGTTAGTGTGTGCACGGGAAAGAGTCAATGGCAGATGCGCACAAAGAGAATATCATTTGGAATTGGTATCATGTGCTGCACTGCTGCTATCCAGAATTAAAAGCCAAGTTGCTGCTATTTTAACCTGAGTAAGCTAATCCAAGTTTGTTGCAGTGAAGGTAGACCATTAATGGGGATGATATGGCGTGAAGAAGGCTATCTGGTCTCTATTTTGCAAAGGGCATAATACCCCCCATTGAAATGAACATGATCCAAGAAATATTGCCCTGAATGAGCAGCCCCAGATGAATGCATATAAAGCAAATACCGGGGTTTTTAAACGGCTCTGCCAAGCAGTAATCAGCGGCTGGAGCAGACACATCACTATCTGTGCTTTTATATTACTCGCTTGCACAGCAAACCCTTTGCTATCCCTCTGAGTTAAATGCATTTTCTCTTCTGGGGAGAGAGAGAGAGTAAATCTCCTTTTAATCTAATAAATACCACCCTGAGAAAAGGTGACCTGCCGTGGTGACCTCTTAAGTGGATTTCTCCCATTAACAGGATGGTGGATCAAAATTCGCTCTTGGAAGTGGCAAAAGGCAGCAGAATCCGCAATCTTCATAAGAGCTCGTGACTTTGCCCCTGACAACGTAACACAATGAGCTCAAAGGACTTTTTTTTGTCATGGGTTGAGGCTCCAGCAGTTTGCTTCATAGTTCTCAATATGCTTAGGCAGTGGAGTTTGTTTTTAACCCACTTCCCTAGTCTATTTCTATCTCCTCAACGAAGGGCTGAAAATCCAATGAATTCTGGTTATAAAGGAGAGGGAGGCTGGCCAACTGCTGTTAGCGAATAGCAAAACAATGACAATAAAAGAAATGCTTTTTAGCACTTGTTTTCAGACATCTGCTCCTTTGTGAAATGCTCAGGTTCACGAACACTTTCATGATCCTTGCAGTCACCTGAAAGCTCAAAAATGACTGATCATATGTCCACATGCATCCTAGTGAATGGAACACAGTGCTTTTAGGTGTGAAAAGGATTCATTCATGTTGCTGAGGATTTTGTGTGGAGGGAAAGAGGGGGACTTGAGGGGTATTTTTTACTATTTAGTCAACTCTAGTATTACTCTGGGTATGGCTACACTGGCACTTTACAGCGCTGCAACTTTCGCGCTCAGGGGTGTGAAAAAACACCCCCCTGAGCACTGTAAGATACAGCGCTGTAAAGCCTCAGTGTAATCAGGGCGGCAGCGCTGGAAGCACGGCTCCCAGCTCTGCAAGCTACACCCGTAGAGGATGTGGTTTACGTACAGCACTGGGAGAGCTCTCTCACAGCGCTGCCGGTCCGACCACACTCACACTTTAAAGCGCTGCCGCGGCAGCACTTTGAAATTCCAAGTGTAGCCATACGCTCTGTCTTGCTGAAAATCTATCTCAGGGTGGATGAGGCCCTCTTCTAGCAGTTGAGGTGTGAAAACCAAGGGAGGAGAAACTGCTTTTGTAGCTGGCTAGCCATTCACAGTCTTAGCTCCCTGATTGAACTAACCTCGTTATCTCTAGCCTGCTACTTGCTTGCATATATATACCTGCCCCTGGAAATTTCCACTACATGCATTCGACGAAGTTGGTATTCACCCATGAAAGCTCATGCTCCAAAACGTCTGTTAGTCTGTAAGGTGCCACAGGACTCTTTGCTGCTTTTACAGATCCAGACTAACATGGTTACCCTCTGATAATTGTGTAATAAGCACCCCATAAAAGGCAAGGTTGTAACAGCGTTGAAAACCACCAAAAAGCCCTCTACTCACATCGCACCCATCCTAGGCAAGGTTGCAACAGAAGGCTGGAAAGTACCAAGAGACCCTAACTCTATTTTTCCTAATAAGGTCACTGTTACTCAAGTGTGTATAATTTGATTCCTAATATGGTCACTTATTACTTAATGCTGTGTCATTTGTTTGCAGTTTTAAGCTTTAAAAGCTGCTGCATGCTTAACATCAGGGGAGCAGTTCCAATATGGCTACTCCCAAAGCGTTGGTGTGTTATCAATAAATGGGCCTCGGGCTCGAGTCTCTGGACTAAAAGTGATGTGTGGGTGAATTTTTCCACAACAATATTGCCCTGCTTCACAGGGATGTTGTGAGGATTGATTCATTCAAAATTGTCAGTTGCCGGTTTGCTATGGTGCTGATAGCATGAATTATATAGAGCCTAAAATACATTAGAGATTGCAAGGTGCTCAGAGATTCTGATACATCCTTGATACTCTGATATTTCATATATTCTAATACGTCCAGTTTTGGGGCCTCCACTAAAGAAAGGATGTAGACAAATCAGAGAGTCCAGCAGAGGGCAACAAAAAATGGTTACGAGGCTGGGGCACATGACTTATTAGGAGAGATTGAGGGAACTGGACTCATTTGGTCTGCAGAAGACATTGAGAAGGGATTGGATATCAGCTTTCAGCTACCTGAAGGGGAGTTCCAAAGAGGAGGGAGCTCGGCTGTTCAGTGGTGGCAGATGACAGAACAAGGAGAAATGGTCTTAAGCTGCAGTGAGGGAGGTTTTGGATGGATATTAGGAAAAATGTTTTCACTAGGAGGGTAGTGAAGCACTGGAATGGTTCCCTAGGGAGGTGGTGGAATCTCCTTCCTTAGAGGTTTTTAAGGCCCGGCTTGACAAAGCCCTGGCTGGGATGATTTAGTTGGGGATTGGTCCTGCTTTGAGCAGAGGTTTGGACTAGATATCTCCGGAGGTCCCTTCCAACCCTGATATTCTGTGATTCTGTGATAAAGGGGCACATGGGGAAAAGCACTTTTTTCCCCATATGCCTCTTTATCATAAGATCACAGAATATCAGGGTTGGAAGGGACTTCAGGAGATATCTAGTCCAACTCCCAAGCAGATTTTTACCCCAGTTCCTTAAGTGGCCCCCTCAAGGACTGAACTCACAACCCTGGGTTTAGCAGGCCAATGCTCAAACCACTGAGCTATGTTTTAATGAAAAGTGCCATTTTGTCAAATAGCCCCTTTCTGTCAAAAAAATGTGAAAGGAAACATTTCCACCAGCTGTACCAGTCACTTCTCTGAAGCAGAACCTAGATGAGTAGCTCACAACCAGGGGTACATGTACGCCGGGGGGCATGCAGAGGTCTTCCAAGGGGTACATCAACTCATCTAGATATGTTTCAGAGTAGTAGCTGTGTTAGTCAGTAACCGCAAAAAGAACAGGAGTACTTGTGGCACCTTAGAGACTAACAAATTGATTTGAGCATAAACTTTCGTGGGCTACAGCCCATTTCTTCGGATGCACAGAATGCAACATACAGAGAGCATGAAAAGGTGGGAATTGTCCTACCAACTCTGAGAGGCTAATTAAGTAAGAGAGAAAAAAAAACTTTTGAAGTGATAATCAAGATAGCCCAGTACAGACAGTTTGATAAGAAGTGTGAGAATACTTACAAGGGGAGATAGATTCAATGTTTGTAATGGCTCAGCCGTTCCCAGTCCCTGTTCAAGCCTAAATTGATTGTGTGATGTCTCTCATTCATATCAATTTTGAGTTCAGCAGTTCTCCTTGGAGTCTGTTTTGAAGCTGTTCCTGTTCCAAAATTGCCATCCGAGGTCTGTTACTGAGTGACCAGACAGGTTGAAGTGTTCTCCACTGGCTTTTGACGTTATGATTCTGATGTCAGATTTGTGTCCATTTATTCTTTTGCGTTGAGACTGTCCAGTTTGGCCAATGTACATGGCAGAGGGGCATTGTTGGCACATGGTATATATCACATTGGTAGATGTGCAGGTGAACGAGCCCCTGATGGCGTGGCTGATGTGACTAGGTCCTATGATGATGTCACTTGAATAGATATGTGGACAGGGTTGGCATCGGGCTTTGTTGCAAGGGTAGGTTCCTGGGTTAGTGTTTTTGTTCTGTGATGTGTGGTTGCTGGTGAGTATTTGCAAAATAGCACTCAGAAACCAGTAGGAGAACCAGTAGGAAAACCAGTAGGAGAACACTTTAACCTGTCTGTTCCATTCTATGCATCCGAAGAAATGGGCTGTAGCCCATGAAAGCCTATGCTCAAATGAATTTGTTAGTCTCTAAGGTGCCACAAGTCCTCCTGTTCATCTAGATATTTGCCTAGTTTTACAACAGGCTGCACAAAAAGCACTAGTGAAGCCAGTGCAAACTAAAATTTCAAAGGGACAATGATTTATTTATAGTGCTCTCTCTATTATACACTGAAATGTAAGTACAGTGTTTTATATTCCAATCAATTTATTTTATAATTATATGGTAAAAATGAGAAAGTCAGCGATTTTTCAGTAACAGCGTGCTGTGACGCTTTCGTATTTTTATGTCTGATTTTGTAAGTGAGGTGAAACTGGGTTATGCGAGACAAATCAGACTCCTAAGAGGGCTACTGTAGTCTGGAAAGGTTGAGCGCTGCTGACGTAGACGATGTACATTTTGGAGTAAGACTAAAATGTTGGGATGTTCATTCATACCTCTGGTGTGGAAAGCTCATTTCTGGGGTGAAAAATGCTAGAAGAATAGTCTGTTTTCTGGCACTTCTGCAGCTGTTGGAAGGCTGTAAATTCATATTTATGTGCTACAAAAATGGCCAAATCAATAAAATGTGTTTGTTAACAATTATTATTATTAGTTCAATGCCAAGAATATGCTCAGCGTTACGAGAAATAAAACGAAGGCAGTATGTGAGCAAGATTGGCTACCAGTTAACAGAACGAAAGAACAGACAAGAAACTAGGAAAATCCCCAAGCGAGGGCTCTCTTAAAGGTGATTTTGTTTAACAAAAAGGCTTAACAGATTTATTCTGGAAGGTCTGAGCTGGGACGTGGGAGGCACTTTTTTCATAATCTTGTCATTGTCACCACAGTTGGCAATATTGGAACATGACCTGAAGACAATCCCCTTTACCAGATGGTCTGTTATCAATACAGCTAGGTCTGCCTCTATGCACAGTCTAAACAGAGTTCATGAAGATAGGAAGTTAATTCCCCACCTTTTAGTGGCAGCTAGAATTTGAGTAGCAAGGCAATGGAAAAGGAATATAAAACACTCCCACTCTGTATAGGTGGGATAAAAAGATCAGTGAAACTGTAGCGATGGTGAAACAAACCCATCAGCTAAGGCTATTTCAAGGAAGTGAGTGCTTATATAATTAATTGGTGTCCACTGACTTCATTCTCTAACAGGAAACCATTTGTTGGCTTTGAATCCTGGATGTTTACAACCCTTTTTTGCAGGCTGAAGCTTGCAAAACAGACCTAGTAAAGGAAAGATTTCAGGAACGTGCGTTAGATCTAAAGATGAGCAAACAGATGCATGAATGACACCAGTAGATTGGACGCTAACTAGAAGTAGTGAAAGCCTGTCATGTCAACCAACACAAAGATGCAAATCAGCATCGCAAAATGAGTATTCACTTGTATAAGCTTGATAGTTGGTTGTAAGTTGGAGATTGCATTGCCCTTGCAGTATTCCAGTGGTTCAGATGCATTGATGGGCCCAGGATGAAAAGTAATGCTTGCAAAAAAATTAATATCAAGGTTCAGCAAACATTTTTCAAACCTCAAATATGGTGAGATTGAATTCTGAGTGAAAGTCAGGGTCAGCTCTGATCTATCCAAACCGTTCACACATCGCCACTCGCCAGCTGCCCTGTCTCTTTGTGATGTCAGACCATTCCTTTGGCAATAACAGCTTCATATAAACAGGCTGCTATGAGTAGCTGTGATTTGATATTTGATGTGCATGCTGGGAATTTCTCAATGTTCTTCAGGTAGCCTGAGCTGTTAAAAGAGAAGCTATTTTGAAACATAAAATTGAGATGAGAAATAGAGCTGAATGTTTCAGCATGTGTATAATAGGTCATTGAGTATTTGTAAATATCCTTGTTACAGAGGATCCAGACTGGCGCCTCCTCCTGATCATTCTGGGGATTAGCTTGAGGCTGATGCCCCCCGTCCATGGTTTGCACATATAAACAGCATTATACCACAAACACCTAAGTCTCAGACACTTAAGTGGCAGCCACCAGGGCGGTAGCAACAAAGAACGTGGCCCTCTCCAAACATATGTCCGGGGCCCCTTACCGAAAAAGTCAACGGCATATTTCGATGACTTTGC
>NC_133789.1:11047929-11092703 GCF_003597395.2 Chelonoidis abingdonii
AAACTGACCGACAGTCAACTGATGTAGCCAATAGCATTATGATGTATCATAATGACTTCACTGTTTTGTCAGTAAAACCGACATGGATTGTGCAATAGCGTCAATAAATGTCACTTACCTAGTTATACCTTACATTTTTTTTGCCACTTTTAGGGGCCCCCTTCCTTGCGGGGCTCCCTCCGGTCGGAGGGCGCTCGCTACACCTCTGGCAGCCACAATAGCAGGAATTAAACTGGGAACCTCTGGAGCTGGATAAAGGAGTTGCTGTAGCTTGAGCTTCAGAGTCAAGTCTTGTGAGCTGGAGCTGTAAAAGACTCAGATCCTCTCTGGCTCAGAGACAGTGGGAGAACCAGTGATACACTCATTTGTACTTGCTCCGTCCTTTTCCCTCTCTTGCTAGGCCTTTACTCCTAGCCAAACCAGGCATCTCCTGAAACCAGCAATTTTGTCACATCTTCTTTCGCCATTGAGTATTCAGCAACTCTGTTCCATAGCCAGTCCAAAGTCGTCGCCATCTGATCTGATGGAGGAAACATCTTTCCATTGCAATAAAGGAGACTGGATTTGCTCCAACAACATCATGCTCCTGTGAGCAGAGGAGAGCAAATCCCCAAGCTATCCATCTGTTTGAACGCTGTTGCTAGCAGCTTGGTGATTAGAGTTTTGCGTAGTTTCTGTTGCACATCGGGCTATTCCGGAAATGTATAAACCTTCTGCTTTATGAATTATTCTTGGCTTGCTGATAGCTAGAAACTAGGATGCCGTGGATGATGGCCTGGCCTCCAGCACTCTGTTATTCTTCCAATCGTGTTGATGGATTTGGAAACTTTACCTGCAAATCTGCCTCAGAAATCTGGATCAAGTCATGCAGCTTGCAGACACAGAGCACAGAAAGAGAGGAATTTGCACCAAGGTTAATGGTGCAGACAGCCGTGTTTTCTGTGCTTTAAAGCATAGCTTGAAGCAAGGGCTGGTGCAATAGAGACCAGAAACATGGTAGCAGCAAGCTTCATTTTGCATCCTTGATGCTGGCTTCCAAGGTGATCATTACACAGTGAAAGTCTAGCAGATGAGAGATGAACAAGGGTGCAGTGGGTAGAGGGAAGGGAAGCATCTGCTTTTTCAGATGTTTTCATTTATTGCGGGTGCTGGCGACACTATTTCTAACACAGAAAGAGGGTCAAAAAATGTTCCATCAAAACTTTTTTTAAAGGAAATGTAAGCTTTCAACTAAACAAAAAAATAAATAAATAAAAAGACTCACAGAAAGTGCCTTGATTTCTATTTTTTTCTTGGAAAACTCAAAATGTGGGCCAAACAACCTAGAATTTTGTCTGAGGGGGCAGTTTTCACCTGAAATTTTTCATTTTTTTTCTTTATTCCCCCCAGTTTTGGCTTTTTTGATGAAATTTTCTGCAGAAGAGAAAAAAATACATTTTGCAATCTGCTCTAGAAGGGAATAATGGATGCCATGAATTTAGCACTTAATACAGTTTGCAAATTTTCCATAAAAAGAACAGGAGTCCTTGTGGCACCTTAGAGACTCTCACATTTATTTGAACATAAGCTTCCGTGGGCTACAGCCCACTTCATCAGATGCATAGAATGGAACATACAGTAAGAAGATATTTATACATACAGAGAACATGAAAAGGTGGAAGTAGCCATACCAATGGTAAGAGGCTAATTAATTAAGAGAAGCTATTATCAGCAAGGGAGAAAAACTTTTGAAGTGATAAACAGGATGGCCCATTTTGGACAGTTGACATGATGGTGTGAGGATACTTTAACATGTGGAAATAGATTCAATTACTGTAATGACAGAGCCATTCCGAATCTCTGTTCAAACCTAAGTCAAGTCAATGGTATCTAGTTTGCATATTAATTCAAGTTCAGCAGCTTCTCTTTGGAGTCTATATTTGAAGCTTTTCTGAGACTTTTTATGAATATGTCTCTTATTTCCAATTCTTCAGGTAGCTCCTGCAAATATATTTCTGTCTACGGAATGTGCATGGGGCAGGGAAAATCACAGGGGGTGGGTGGGACTGATACAGTCTAAACTTTTAGCTTTGTGAGTTTTAAAATGAAACATTTTAATTTTTCAATTTGAAATTAATTTCCATTTTGAAATTTACTTCAAGCTTTAAAAAAAAAATCTCAAAATCAAAATGATGTTTTACTCAAATTTTTTATTCAAACTTTTTGAAAAAAATTCATATTAGGTCAACCCAAAGTGAATTCTTTTGATTCTTCAGAATTGCCAGAGAAGTGAAACATCAATTAATCGCACAGCTCTGCTTGTGAGGGCTGACAGCTCACCTCAGGTGTGTGCTGTTGTTTCCATTCGCTAGAGGGAAATAAAAAACTGGTTGAAAAAGGAGAAATGCAATTTTTCCCCTTCTTTGTTGCTACTGCTGACATTTTGATGAACATTCTTTAAATTAAAAATAGGAGGGTCTCTATTCACGGCATTTCCAAGGTTCGTGATGGATTTTCCATCACTGACCATTTTTAAATCAAGATTCCATTTTTTTTCCCTAAAAGATCTGCTCTAGGAACTATGTTGGGGAAATGTTATGGCCTGTGTATACAGGAGATCTGATTGGATGAATGGTTCCCAATGTTGGGTCGCTGGACCCCTGGGGATTCTCTGGAGGTTTTGGGGGGTCCATCCCTTGACCCATGGGCAGAATGCATTGGAATGGTGTTCTGGTGCTTTTGCTGCATGGAGGATGCCATTTTGTTCTCCAAATGGCCTCTTCCACATAGCATGACCTTGTGTGAGAGGTCCTGCAGTCAGAGTTGTTCCCAGGCTGGCAGGGGTGTCTTGGTAGTACTGGATATAAAGAGTCTGGGGCACTTGGTAAGATGCCAAAGGTAACCTTGGGGGAAAAGTTTGGGAACCATCGGACTAGATGATCACTATGGTGTGACCCTTTGCACAAATACATCAGCACAAGTGGTTATGGGAAATATTCCTCTTCAGGGGTAGCCATTAAACCAAACCATTGCTCCTACGAAGGTGCAGGCCTAGTGGAGGAAAAGAGTTTTTATTTGAACAACTATTTTGCACAGTGTTCTCTGTTTCTAGTCACTGCAGACCTGGGCGAATTAGTCACAACCAGCAAGTCAGCTGGCAACGTTGGCCCTTTCCCCCGTGTGGAAGTCACTGCTGCCTGACGTCCCAGAAGAAGGCACATTAAAAACCTGCAATGCACCTGGCATGCATTGTGTCCAACGCTGCTGCTTCAGGAAACTGGATTTTTGCTCGTTGTTGTTTGCAAGGAAAAAGAGGAAGGGTCCAAGAGATTCAATCTTGGATTTTGTATCCCAGCAGCAGTGTCCACCGGTAATGACTAGGACAAAAAACAAAATATCCATAAAAGAGGCCAAGAGCAATGAAACGCCTACAAGAGACCATCTCCTCCATGACTCCTATGTCGCTGGCCCAGCTCCCGAAGAGAAGAATAAATCCAGGGCAGAATATGGTAAATCAGATTGTGTTCTTTGCCTATCATCTAAATGTCACTTTTCTCCTCCAAGCTGTGACATCTTGGGTCTACCCAGCTCTCCTTCCTTTCTTTCACTTTCCCCATTTGTCCCCACTTCCAAGACCCCTTGTGTGACAGGCAGCTTAGCAAAGGATTTGCTGATCCAATGCAGAAAAGAGAAAATGAACAAACCCACATCAGCAGACAGCTGACTTCATCCTTATTCCACCTTGAAGTTGGCACCAGGAGCTGCTGTGTATGGATCCCAAACGAGGCTGAGTCAATAGCACTGATTCAATTACTTCTGGCCTTTGATTAACTTTCAAAAGCAGCTTACACCTGCAGTATTTTTATTTCACACTTTCAAGCTCACTGAGGTGTCCTTGCTAGGAAGGTTGAGGCTTGGCCTCCTAGCCTGGTACATGGGAGGACAGACATTCAGTTCCTGCTCTTCTACAGGTTCCTGTGTGACCTAGCAAAGAATAGACCAAAATAATCATGCAGGCCAAAGGGGAGCAGTATATGTTTATATAGGCCTTGAGGTATGGTTTTTTTTCCCCCCTGGTAAGTCTCAAAGTCAATGGGGTTCCTCATCTGAGTAGAATCATAGAATATCAGGGTTGGAAGGGACCTCAGGAGGTATCTAGTCCAACCCCCTGCTCAAAGCAGGACCAACCCCAAGTAAATCCCAGCCAGGGCTTTGTCAAGCCTGACCTTAAAAACCTCTGAGGAAGGAAATTCCACCACCTCCCTAGGGAACCCATTCCAGTACTTCACCACCCTCCTAGTTTAAGCAAGTGGTTCACATTCTGGAACAAAGTATGTAATTCAGTTGGTGCTTTGGAGGGACTGTAACCGTAGGACCAGTTATGCTGTCCTGATTGGTCACAGTATAGTTACTCTGATGCCGCTCCAACCCAATCAATTGCCTCACTCTACCTCTTCAATCACTTTGATTCTTTTCCATGTGCTTCTCCTCTGAGGCTGGTGAACACCTGTCATCCCCAGGAGGTACATTTGGCAATAACACAGTGCATCGAAACTGCCTCTGGACGGGGCATGCCTCTGTTCTTACTGACGCAACATCTACACTACAGCAGGTGACCTAGCTGCATCTACATCTACGTACCATCAACCTAACTATGTCGCACAAGGTGTGAAATTTTTCACAGCTGTGAGCAATGGACCCAGGTCACAGACCAAGCCTCATACCAAGGACGTCAAAGGAACTGCCCTGGTGTACAATTCGAGTGAAAAGAAGTATCTGGGCCAGCAAAATGCATTTGCCCTTTAAATGTTCTGCATGAGGCAGGTTGGACTGACAGCAAATCTGACAGCCACATGGCAGCTTTCCCTTTATTCTCCACTGTCATTTTGAAGTAACGCTGAAAGATGATTAGAGCAGAGGCCCTTGTAAAGCCTGTCCCGCAGCATTTACTGACTGCAAAGTCTGCTTGGTAGATCACCACATTATTGGGGTCGTCAGCTCCTGGGGGCAGGGTCTGTGTGCTCTGTACTGCCCAGCAGGCTGCCAGTCATTAGCAAATACAAACTAACAACAGCCAGAGAACATAAACTGGGATTCACCTGACAGAGACCGCACTGCTAGGAAGTAGTTCATGGGCCCGATTCTCCTCTTGTGTCACCAGGACGTCAGGGGACTAAACTATCCATCGAGCCAAGCTATAAATCCTGGACATGATGGAAACTACTTCAAGCCAGGGGGTGCAGAAAACCCCGAGCACCGCTACTTCCAGCGCCTATGCAGGAGGTTATCATAGAATCATAGAAGATTAGGGTTGGAAGAGACCTCAGAAAGTTATCTAGTCCCTGGCCTGCCACAGCCTCCCTCTGTGACCTTGGGGAAGTCACTTAGTTGCTCTGTGCCTCAGTTCCCCCTCTGTAAAATGGGGATAACAGCCCTTGCCTACCCCACAAGGATTCTGAGAGGATGAATCCATTACAAGACCAGGCATGTTTCTATACCAAGGACCATATTAGTATAAAGGGAAATGCGCTTGCCATTATTTCACAGAATGGGTGCCTGCCTCATTTCGAGGGCTGGACGAGATGACCTTTTGCAATCCTACGTTTCTATTCCTGTCTTGGGAGGTGGTCCTGGTGAAAGCTATAACAAAAAGACAACATTAACTTCCCAGTCCCTTCTTGATGCTCTGCTATGAGTCACATTTTTAAGAAAGCTCCGGTTGAGCTTGCTGAGGGCCCAACACCTACAACTGGGCTCAGGTTATCCCAAGATTTCAACACCCAATGTGCTGTGCTTGTCCGGAAATCGTCAAAACCGAGTTCAGTGGAGCAGAGCCGAGAATCTTCTAATATTGTCCCCTGGCTCTGTAAACCACAGAGGTCCTTGGCCGTTGTCACAATGTGCCCCTGGTCTCTTTCTGTCAAGGGCATTTTTTTTCCTGTTGAAGGTAATGGAGGATGGAGAATCCGGCCATTATATTCAAACCACCTTGCATGGGGGCTAATTGAAGCTAGTGTAGTGATAAAGTAACCGTGATGTTCCAGCTATGATTAGCGCATCCTTGCGGAATAGCTTCTCTAACGTGGCTTGTTTCTTCCTAGCAACGATGCTCATGAAATCACCAGCAGCAAGTAACCAGACGCAGCTGGAAAAATACCCTCGCCGCATGCACCCCCCTCCTAAAACTTCCCTTCAGCTACATGTGGGCTGCTCTGAGAAGCACAAACCAATTGGCTCAAAATGCAGAAGATGAGAGCCGTGCCTTGCTGAGAAGTGTGCAAGTGTAGCTCACTGATGAGCGTATGCTGCCTGTCCCCAGCTGTGCATGAAATCCAGAGGTTATGAATCTGTGACAGCCTCACCTGGCAAGCCTGGCTCAAGCTGCAGTACAATATGCTTCTAGTTCTGGAGGTCCCCAGTGTGCAGGCCAGGATGGCGACCATTGCACAACCTGCGTCTTGCTTCTCCTTAAGTCTCCTTCCCTTTCTGTCTACCTCTGACCCTCACTGGTAATATCCTGTGAGTTGTAGGTGGTAAGGCCCCGAACCCAGCTCCCTCATGCACTTCACTCAGCCAGTCAGGGGCTCTTCTGGTCAGCCCTCACAGCTCAGGGCTGTTTCAGGTTCTCAGGCGTAGGGGCTGCCACGAGCCAGCGTAGCTCAGAGAAGTCCAGAGGTTGCTCTAACTTGTGCTGGCCTCAGGGTCAGAGTGGGAGGTGCACAGAACTCAGGCCATGTCTGCACTCCATATGCTGCAGAGCCGTAGCATAGATGCTTGCTACAGCCACGGAAGAGGTTCTTTCCATCTCTGTAGGTAACCCAACCCTCTGAATGGCAGTAGCTAGATCGCTGGAAGAATTCTTCTGTCGACCTAGCCACATCTACACCGAGAGCTGGGTCGATTTAACTAGAATCCTCAAGGGTGTGAATTTTTCAAACTTAGCTTTTTAAGTGTAGAGCAGGCATTAGAGTTTATGGGAGCTTGGACCTTGTCTTTATTTTAATAACTGTGCCCTGGTCTTGTGATGGGGCCAGCACATCTTTCGATACTCAACAAAAGGGCCATCATAATGGCGAGAATAAAACTGTGCCGACATTCGTTGTCAGACGGGTTGGTGAGCGAATAAGTAAGAAACGGCTGAGTACAGAGGTGAATGCCAGTAACAGATTCATCTGAGGCTGGCTGTTGGTTTTGTTGTGGTGGATTTTTATTATTAAACAGTCTTTCGGGACCTCAGCATCCAGGAATCCCCCCTTCCGCCATGATGATGTTAGACTTAGGCCAAGACCACAAGAAAAAGTCAGGCTGACCAGCTACGGAGCTCAGGGGTGTGAAAAATCCACACTCCTCAGTGATGTTGTTAAAACTGAGCTAAGTCTTGGTGCAGACAAAACAAGGTTGAAGGAAGAATTAGTTGGGATTGGTCCCGCTTTGAGCAGGGGGTTGGACTAGATGACCTGACGCCTCTTCCAACCCTGATATTCCATGATTCTAAGAATTCTTCCGTTGACCAAGCTACTGCCTCGTGGGGAGGTGGATTAACTACAGCTATGGGAGACTCCCCCCTGCCCCCCAGCAAGTGTAGACAGAGTCTATGTATTGAGTCCTTTTGTGTCACCCTAGTATGGGTAGCTCTATACAGGCTAACCTGGGAGATGAGATCGTCCTTGGGACCTGATGCCATCCCATGTCACCTGGTCACCTCTAGCTAGCGTGAAAGCCCTCCTCTGCAGCTCCTGCCTCTGGAAAAACTCCCCTGGGTACAGGGCTGGATTTTCAGTTTGGCACAGTAGCCACGTGAGATGGGATGCTGGCATTCTAGGGGCAGCTAAACATTAAAAGTGAGTTGAACATTAAAAGGTTAGTGCAGGGGTCAGCAACCTTTCAGAAGTGCTGTGCCGAGTCTTCATTTATTCACTCTAATGTAAGGTTTCACGTGCCAGTAATACATTTTAATGTTTTTAGAAGGTCTCTTTCTATAAGTCTATAATATATAACTAAATTATTGTTGTATGTATGTAACATAAATAAGGTTTCTAAAAATATTTAAGAAGTTTCATTTAAAATTAAAATAAAATGCAGAGCTCTCTGGACCGGTGGTCAGGACCCAGGCAGTCTGAGTGCCACTGAAAATCAGCTCGCGTGCCGCCTTCGGCACACGGGCCATAGGTTGCCTACACCTGGGATAGTCCATACAGCTCTCCTGCGGGTGGCCGGGCTCTTGGCATGGGTTGGTGGCCGCTCAGCATGTGCGGCTGGAGCATGGTGAGCATTCAAGTCAGCCTGCCAGGGGGTGTTGTGAGCCACAACTTGGCGGAGTGGCTGCTGAAGATGCTGGGAGCGTCCCAGCACCTCCCCAATCTCACTGCCCCGCTGCTTCCCCTCCGTGCCAGAGAGGGAGAGGGATTGGCGTGGCTGGTACCCTATTCACTTGCATAGGCAGAGCCAGAGAGTGGCTACTGTGCTGGGCTGCAGGAGGGATGGAGGACACCCGGGGACTGCTCGCCATGGGGAGAGGTACAGTCCCCTCCTTGTGCCTTCTCTGGGGCAGATGGGAGCGCCGCACGTGGCGGAGGGTCTAGTGCCTTCCCAGGGAGGCTGTGTTTATATTTCTTTTCATTTCATTTTTTTACAGAAAACACAAAGATTAGCTGTGGGGGGGAGGAGGGTTCCTGAAGATGTGTAAATCCAGCCCTGTCTGTATTTCTCTGTCTCAGTGCATCCCCATCTCTCATCTAAGGGGCAGTTATTCAACTGGACTAAATTGTTATTTGACCTAGGGGAGATTTTTGCACAAAACTTTTTTTGGTGAAAAATGCAGATTAGGCAACACTGAAATGCTTTGTGAATTTACGTTTGTTTTCCAAATTGTTTCAGTTGGGGGGACGGGACCTTAAACAACCAAAGAAGCAAACAACCAAGCAAAGTAAAAATCAAACTATTTTATTTAGATGTTTTCCCAATGTTTCAGTTTTTCTGTTCAAACAAAATGGCTTTTTGTTTCACATTGTCCAATGACTTTATCACAACAATCAAAGACATTTTAAAATGGTCAACGTTTCAACAAAGTGTTTCAATTTTGTCACAATGAAATGTTGCTGAAACAGAAACTGGGTTGGGTTTTTTTTTTCAGTGCTTTGATGTGCTGAAAATTTTTAAAAAGTCCATTTCTGGCTTGACTTGACAATTCCTCCCCTCCCCCCGCTGATTTTTTTAATTTTTTTTTAACAAAACAAATAAATAAAATTTGTTATTAGTCCAGCTCTAAAAGTCATAGTTTCACTGATGTAAATTGTCGTAGCTTCGTTGACCCCAGTCAATATTCTAGCATTTGTTTCTTCTATGTTCTTCTTAATTATCTCTCGTGATAACTTCACTCGTGGACACTGCTGTAACGCTAATAAATGCAATCAATGCAGCTGCAGATCTCATCTGAAGCTAGGATCTCTGCATGAGCAAAAAATGTTTCCATACTAAGTATTTCACAGCTATTAAAGTTTGATCCCAAGCTGCCAGGCGCCTTGCGAGGACATTTGTGTTTAATTAAGAGAGAAATATATGGCGTTAGCAGAAGTCAGATCCTAACATGAGCAGGAATAGGTCACAGAACGCATCCTCAGTGTTTTATTTTTCTCTAAAAATAATAATCTCCCATTGAGGCTTTCTAATTGTCTCATTTTTTGCTATTTAGTACCAAGAGATGAAGAGATGGGGAAAATCGTAGAGTTTATAAGGCTGATGGTAGATATGTCAAATCGTGAGTTTTGTAATTTATCGCCTGGTCCGCTGATTTTTAAATGTTTTTTCCTGCTAGGTCCAATTTTACCCAGTTCTTGCCATCAGAATCACAGCTGAGATGCTAATCCCCTTGCCATTACATGGTTCCTTCTATCCAGAAGGATCTCAAAGGGACTTTATTAGCTCATTGTTCAAAGTATGGGCTAATCCTGAGCTTCTAACTCAAGATTTACTCAGAGATCGCAATGGAATCCCTGGAAAAATCTCTGTGCGTGGGATCAATCAGAATGGAGTCAAGACTTCAGGAGCTGACTATATATTTATGCTATAAGATCTTTAGTGCAGGGACTGTTTTTCTATTCTGTGCTATTGCAATGCAATTAACAACTACTAAAAGTGGATTATGGAGCATGGTGGTGTGTCTGTTCTAAGACTGAGATCTGGTTTGCACTTAGGATTGCATTTTAGCACTTTTCTCATTGTCTGAAAAATACACTGTGTCCTCCCCAAATTTAGAGCCTGATCTGTGGATAGAGACTGGATTTTGGAGGCCTTTTTAGCTCCCGTTGGTGCTTAGTGGAAGAGTTAAATAAATTCAAAAAAATGGACCTTTAAGAAAAAAAAATCCCCAGGTTTTGCCCTTTTCCAGCTGCCTTTTGCTAACAAATGGATGGTTTCTCATCCTTCATGCTACCCATACAGTTCAAAGTCTTTGACAGCTGGTGATGACTGTACTTTTAAATAAAACAGGTTTCAATTAAGCAAAGTTGTTAACAATTTTTTTCCGCACCGTCTTTCCCATTAGTCACAAGTTGCCTTTGTGGCAACTATTTTCCACAGCTTACAATAGGACTAATGGTACTGTGACAAAGTGAACCTGTTCTTAATGTTTCCTCTGAATACTAGAACAGGAGGACTTGTGGCATCTTAGAGACTAACAAATTTATTTCAGCATAAGCTTTTGTGGGGTACAGCCCACTTCTCCGGATGCATAGAATGGAACATATATTGAGGAGATATGTATACATACATACAGAGAACATGAAAAGGTAGGAGTTGTCTTACCAACTCTGAGAAGCCAATTAAGTAAGAGAAAAATCTTTTGAAGTGATAATCATGATAGCCCAGTACAGAGAGTTTGATAAGAAGTGTGAGAGGGAAGTGATTATTCCCCTCTATTCAGCACTGCTGAGGCCACTCTTGGAGTATTGCGTCAAGTTTTGGTCCCCCGACTACAGAAGGGATATGGACAATTTGGAGAGAGTCCAGTGGAGGGCAAATAAAATGATTAGAGGGCTGGGGCACATGATTTAAGAAGAGAGGCTGAGGGAACTGGGCTTGTTTAGTCTGCAGAAGAGAAGAGTGAGGGGGGGATTTGATAGCAGCCTTCAACTGCCTGAAGGAGGAGTTCGGCTGTTCAGTGGTGGCAGATGACAGAAGAAGGAGAAATGGTCTCAAGTTGCAGTGGGGGAGGTTTAGATTGGATATTAGGAAACATTATTTCACTATAAGGGTGGTGAAGCACTGGAATGGGTTACCTAGGGAGGTGGTGGACTCTCCTTCCTTAGAGGTTTTTAAGGCTCGGCTTGACAAAGCCCTGGCTGGGATGATTTACTTGGGGTTGGTTCTGCTTTGAGCAGAGGGTTGGACTAGATGACCTCCTGAGGTCTCTTCCAACTCTAATATTCTATGATTCGCTAAAGCCATCATGCCACTCAATCTCGACACCAGCTGATGTGTGACCCAAGCAATTAAAATCAGTATCAAATGACCAGCATCCGGATACCTGTGTTTTGTTGTGTGCTTTTAAGTCTCAACCCTGTTTTTTCAGGATATTTTCTCCCCGTGTGGATCAATTAACCAGCTCTTTTAGAAACAAAGAAACCAGCAAAAATAGAATTGCCATCAAGTAGCAGGAAGGACTAAAGCTGCTTGAAAACTTTCACCTATGGAAAAAAGCCGTGGTGTTGAAACCAGAATGGTGCTAGAAACACAGAAGTTTCCTAGAGGGAGATTCTCCATAGTTGGAGCAGCCTACACTATGTGGAAACCCAAGTTCTAATCTCAGCTCTGATTCATTCAGTGCTGTTTTTCACCTCAGATTGTTCCAACTCGGGAAGAACAGCAATTAGACCTCAGGTTTCTTGCACTCCAAACCAGGGTCCTAACACCAAGTAACAGAGAGTTAACCTGGTTTCCCCATACCCTGCCCCAATGTCATGAACATTTCCGAAGGGTCTCGTTTCCATTCCCATGCAGAATGAAAACAAATTGCAAAATCTCAAAATGGAATGGCTGTTTTCTTGCCAGCCTTAGTAAGGACCACCTTTACCCCCACCCAAGGTCATCAGCAGGGTTCAGAAATTTGGACCTGAAAGATCATGGCACAGACTAATTCCACTTGCACAAGACTCCTTATGACACAAGATACAGAATTTGCACCCAATTAACTGAGATCAGTGTAAATATCAGTTTAGTTACATGGGTGCAATGTGTGTACAGGGGCACTCTTAAATTGCAGGAGCAAGCCAAACTGTTACAAGCCAGATTTAAATCCATAATAGAGTGTCCGCTCAGAAACTTGCACCTGTTTAAATAAATCAGCATGAGATCCGTCCTGTGTGTGTCAACCAGGACCAACTCTTAGCCTCTGTGCTGAGCAGCCACCACAATAGGTGGCTAGCGCGGTTGCGAGTTGCATAGCAGTTTGTTAGACAGCAGTACAGTGTTGAGGAACAGGATTCCTGGGTCATGGAGGGGAGTGTGGTCTACTGGGTAAAGCAGTGATGCCAGGCCAGATAGCCAACTCCAGATTCCACACAACAGATTTCTCACATTAGTTTAGTGGAAGAACCATGAGCAGAATCCTAAAACTGTCATCTTCAGATCACTGCACTAACCGTGCTGCTAAACCAAGCAATGGATTTTCTCTTTGCATTTGACATTAAGAGAGAATTAATGATATAGCAGTTTTGACTGCAAAGGCTTGTACAGATTACACCTTTCCCTTCTGTGATCTCGCTGACTACTGTAATTCTCTTTTCCTCCCCTATGTGATGGGATAATTTAATGGTTTACTTTAGGAAGTTGCAGGGAGGTGAAGAGCAGTAGAGACATTGTTACGAGCTAATTCTGCAGGGCTTGATGCTGCCGTACGTCATTGCAAGGAAAATTTCTGGCCAAAGTTATAAGGAAAGAAGCAAAAAGAGCTAATGATGCCCCAGGGAACTCTCTCAGGGAATGTCCACACTGCCATGGAAGGTGGGGTTGCAGCCTGTTTGGTGTACCTGTGCTAGCATTAATCTACCTAGCTATCTGAGCAGCAATCACACCTCCGATTGCAGTGTAGATATACCCTGAGAAACCATCTGGGCCTGAGTCTGATCCCAATGAGTGTAAATCAAGAGTAATGTCATTAAAATGAATAGACTTACATGGAAGATAAGTAAAGAAGAGAAGCAGACCCTCAGCTTAAAAGCCACTCGGATTCATAGACTCTAGGACTGGAAGGGAGCTCGAGAGGTCATTGAGTCCAGTCCCCTGCCCTCATGGCAGGACCAAATACTGTCTAGACCATCCCTGATAGACATTTATCTACCCTACTCTTAAATATCTCCAAAGATGGAGATTCCACAACCTCCCTAGGCAATTTATTCCAGTATTTAACCTCCCTGATAGTTAGGAACTTTTTCCTAATGTCCAACCTAAACCTCCCTTTATACAATCTGGGTTCTCTCTCCCTTCGCTGTTTATCACGATAGAAATGGCCATGGAACTAATTTTCCCTGAAAGCCCCCAGCTCCTTATTGCCCGCATTCATATGTGACATTCCAGTGGGTTGCCACAGAGATGGCTCACAGGTCTGCCTGCGCCCATGATGTCATGCTGAGCGGACTCAATTCGAAACATTTCGACGTTTCCAAATCCCAAAAGTTTTGCTGTGTGAAAAATTGGCGTATTTTGACTTTTTGTCCCGATTCAGGGTAAAAACAAGTGTCAACATTCAGAATTTCCCTGGGGAATCTTGCATAACAACAGGTTTCAGAGTAGCAGCCGTGTTAGCCTGTAGCTGCAAAAAGAACAGGAGTCCTTGTGGCACCTTAGAGACTAAATAAATAATAAATGTGTTAGTCTCTAAGGTGCCACAAGGACTCCTGTTCTTTTTCCTGGGGAATCGGATTCAATTTTCACTCCTCTCTAGTAATTACTGTGGCCTGGCAGAGATGCTCGTTCTGACCACTGGTGTATTTTCAATACCGGCACTGATACTTCAAGAGTCCGTGGCTGCTAACTGAGGCTCTGATTCTTACTGATGGATGCCCCTGTGATGCAGTAGGGAGAGGGGTGGATTGATCTGGGAATATTGTTTAGTTTTACTGGAACTGTCTGCATGGGGGATGGGAGAACAGTGGATAATTTTAGGTGAGGGAGGGTACCTGAGCCTGTAACCTGAGCCAGAAGGGGAGTGGGGCGAGGTGACACCTTTGCCCCGGAAACTGGGCAATGGGAGAGGGGAAGAAAAAGAGGGGGAGAGCCTGCTGGAGGGGTTTTTGATTTCAGTTTTGGGCTGGCTGGGAAGAGACAGGGAACCCCAAGTCTGAGGTTTAAGATCCTTGCCCCCCAGAGGGACCTGCCTGGGAGGTCCTGGTTGTACCTACAAGCCCTTCTGGGGACTGTGTTCCTGTCGTCTAATAAACCTTCTGTTTTACTGGCTGGCTGAGAGTCACGGTGAATCTCAGGAAGTGGGGGATGTAGGGCCCTGACTCCCCCACACTCCGTGACAGTCCCTCAGTCCAGCCGTTGGCTCCTTCCCATCGAATCAGGCACGTTCTAACAGCCTGATGCAGTGAGAGAGACTCCCAGTGATTTCTCTGGCCTATCTCGAATGCCTGCAAGAGTGAGGATTGTGGCCATCCAAGCTCCCCAGGAAGTTAGAGCGTGTATGGGAAACAGGCAGAATGGACGGATTGAAACAGCAAAGGGTTTGTTTGCAATGGGCCTAAGGGAGCAAAGATATGGCTACTGAGTGTTTATCCTTGTCACAAGGGGCACGACTTTCCTGTTATTTACACAGTAGACATGAGGAGTCACTCCGATTAAGTCAATCAGACTCTATTGGTGTGAGCTAAAAGAGAACCAATTCACAGATGACAAATTCACTGCACGGGCAGAAGGGGGACCTGCTCCAGTGACTACATGGGAGCTATTTAAAAAAAAAAAAAAAAAAAAAAAAATCTTACACAACATTAAATTTAGCTGCAAGAATCTTGCTGAGAAACAAGTGGCACCCTCTACACCACAGCCAGGGAAACCTTCACTCATGAGGTTTGTGGCGCAACTGACAGGTGCAAATTAATGAGAGAATCCCACTTGGCCACCATATGTGCCAGCAATGCCCCTCTGCCATGTACATTGGCCAAACGGGACAGTCTCTATGCAAAAGAATAAATGGACACAAATCAGACGTCAAGAATTATAACATTCAAAAACCAGTCGGAGAACAGTTCAGTCTCCTTGGACACTCAATAACAGACTTAAAAGTGGCAATTCTTCAACCAAAAACACCTTCAAAAACAGACTCCAATGAGAAACTGCAGAACTGGAATTAATTTGCAAACTGGACACCATCAGATTAGGCCTGAATAAAGACTGGGAATGGATCAGTCACCATAAAAACTAAATTTCCCCCATACTAATTTCCCCTTAGTGTTACTCACACCTTCTTGTCAATTGTTTTAAATGGGCCACCCTGTTTACATTGGCCTCATTATCCCTACAAAAGTGATTTTTCCTCCCTTGGTATTCTACTGTTGAGAATAGTCCACTTCCACCTTAATTAATTGTCTCGTTAGCACTGATCCCCAACTCCCATCTTTTCATGGACTGTGTATATACACCTGCCTACTGTTTTTTTCCCCCATTCCATGCATCCGATGAAGTGGGTTTTAGCTCACGAAAGCTTATGCCCAAATAAATTTGTTTATCTCTAAGTTGCCGCTAGTACTTTTCGTTTTCACATTCTCATCATTATCTGTCCTGTGAGGGTAAATACATTAAAGACTAAGTGGTGCTGTTGTGGCTGTGTGCCTTCCACTGACAGAAGCTGGGACGTTTAGGTTGGATATTAGAAAAAAAAATTTCACTAGGAGGGTGGTGAAGCGCTGGAATGGGTTCCCTAGGGAGGTGGTGGAATCTCCTTCCTTAGAGGTTTTTAAGGTCAGGCTTGATAAAGCCTTGGCTGGGATGATTTAGTTGGGAATTCATCCTGCTTTGAGCAGGGGGTTGGATTAGATGACCTCCTGAGGTCCTTTCTGTCATAAACAGATAGTAAAGAGTTAACAAGTCCAGTAAACCTGGCTAACACCTGACCAGAGAACCAATCAGGAGACAAGATACTTTCAAATCTCAGTGGAGGGAAGTCTTTGTTTTGTGCTGGTTTTTTTGTTCTCTCGGGATCTAAGAGGGACCAGACAGGTATACAGACTCTCCAATCTTCTGTTCAATTTAGTAAGTACCAGTTAGAAAGGCGGTTTAAAGTCTTTTTTTTTTGTTTCTTTATTGCAAATGTGTATTTTGCTGAGAAGGATGTATTCTGTTGTCAACTCATATTGTGCTAGGGGAGGATCTCCTGGTGTTATAAGCGAAAGACCCTGTAACATTTTCCATCTTGATTTACAGAGACAACTTTTACTTTTTTTATTATTATTAAAAAGCTTTTCTTTTAAGAACCTGATGATTTTTTGGTTATTTGTGTAAGACTAGAGGGAGAGATCTGCACTCACTCAGGGAATTTGTGGGAGGAAGGAGAGAAGGGGGAGGAGCCTGATTTCTCTCTGGTTAAGATTATTTGTCTCTCCTCTCAGGGAGAGTCGGGAGAGGAAAGAATTTGTGTGGGGGGCAGGTGAACTTCCTCTCTGTTTCTAAGATTCGAGTTTGAATCACAGGGATCTCCCAGTGTTACCCAGGGAGGGGAGAATCTGGGAGGAAGAAAGGAGGGGGGAATGGTTTATTTCCCTTTGTTGTGAGACCCAAGGGGTTTTGGGTCTTGGGGTCCCCAGGGAAGGGTTTGGGGGCCAGAAAGTGCCCCAAAACTCTATATTTTTGGGTGGTGGCAGCTCTATCATTTCTAAGCTAGTAATTAAGCTTAGAGGAATTCATGCTGGTACCCCATCTTTTGGACGCTAAGGTTCAGAGTGGGGGTTCATACCATGACACCTTCCAACCCTGATATTCTTTGAGTCTATGATTCTATGGCCAGTGGAACATGTATGACAGTGAGAAATGAACTACAGCAGCTGCTACAAAAAACAGCCTGGTCTTGGATCTGTGCTTAACTTGTAATGAAAGAGTTTGCAGGGCTCAAGCCATTTTTTTTTTTAAACATTCATAACTGATGCAGCAAGCCCAGAGGTGATGAGGCTGCGAATTGCCAAGCTTAGAGGTGATGGGACTCAGCCCTGGCACATGTTAAGCACTGTCTTGTGCACATGTTTTCTTTCTTTCAGGGCAAGTGTTTGCTCGTTTTGCTACAGCACTGTATTCTTGTAAGGAGATAATGACATCCGTCTCACTTAGAGAGACAAACCAACCGTCACGGTCTAATCTGACACAGAGGAATATTAACTGGATACCAGATTGTGTTGATAAATGATGGGCCTGTAACTAGCTGGATAAAACAAACTGCTGCAATACATCAACAAACATTAGTGGCTCAGAAAAACAAAACTCAGAAAATCCCAGCCTCAACATCTCTGCTTTCCCAGCTAGCAAGGACAACCAGGTCATTGCATAGTAAAAGAGCACATCTGCTTTCCACTGCCACTCTAAGTATGCAAATACCTTGCCTTTAACACAAGCCAGTTTAATCTAACATACAAACTGTTGCACTGTCTGGCTGCTTCCGTGGTACAGATCCGTCAGGCAGATTAGACATATCACTCCCTGAAGCTGCTGCTTGCCCTGCTATGAGAAAGCACAAAGTCTGCATGCTGGAGGGGACAGGAGGCAGGAGAGGGTTGTTTTGGTTCATTTCTGATGGTGCCTACCATTAACTGACCTCTACTCAGACACTGCAGAAGGGACCGTACTGCTCTGAGGTGCTATATCTACCCTAGTCCCCATAGCCACAACTTCTGAGAGTCTTACAGTCTTTAAGAGAGACAGGGTGAATGAGGTAATATCTTTTATATAATTAGAGAATATCAGGGTTGGAAGGGACCTCAGGAGGTATCTAGTCCAACCCCCTGCTCAAAGCAGGACCAATCCCCAACTAATTCATCCCAGCCAGTGCTCTTTCAAGCCAGACCTTAAAAACCTCTAAGGAAGGAAATTCTACCACCTCCCTAGGTAACCCATTCCAGTGCTTCACCACCCTCCTAGCGAAAAACCCTTTCTTTTACTGACATAACGGCACCAACTCTGCAAAGGGATTTACAGGATCAGATCATGACTGTAGATGTCTTTTATATTCCAGGCCCCAGGAAAAACTCTCTCTGTCAAAATCAACATACAATCAAAAGCTGCATTGAAAACCTCTACCTGAAAACCACTGAGCTATAAAAATTAGGAAGTGGAATAGCTCAGTGATTTGAGCATTAGCCTGCTGAACCCAGGGTTGTGAGCTCAATCCTTGAGGGGGCCACTTAGGGATCTGGGGCAAATATCTGTCAGGGATGGTACTTAGTCCTGCTGTGAAGGCAGGGGACTAGACTCAAGGTTTCTTCCAGCTCTATGAGATTGGTATAGCTCCATATTAAAACCTAGGGAAAGCAGATTTGGACCATAATCAAAACAGGAATTAGAGAGAAGGGGATGGGCCTGGGGGTTGACTAGGGAGCCTTATGCTGCTAGGTCATTGGTTCACAAGCTAATCAGATGTTATAGTCTAATGAGCTGGTCAGGAATTTTCTTTCCACACATTTTTTTTTTTTTTTAAAGAAAATGTGGTTTCTGCCTAATCAAATGTTTACATGGGACAAATGCTGATTTTGAAAAAAAAAATCTATTGGGAAAGTCTAAATGGAATGTTTCTTATTAGTGTGACATTAATCTCTGTGTCTGCCTGAGCTATGCCTCATGGGAGTTGTAGTTTGGGTACTTCTTGGCCCCCATCCTATTCTTCCCTATGGATGAGGCTTCACGACCAGAATACAATTCCCATAATGACTTCTAGTAACAAGACTTCCATGCTGGACTCTGAAGATGATTTGGGGGTTGTGGTGGATAATCAGCCGAACATGAACTGCCAGTGTAATGATGTGGCCAAAAGAGTTAATGCAATCCTGGGATGAATAAAGAGGGGAATCTCGAGCAGAAGTAGAGAGATTATTTCACCTTTGTGATTGGCCCTGGTGTGAACATTGCTGGAATCCTGTGTCCAGTTCTGGTGCCCACAATACAAGAAGGATGTTGATAAACTGGAGAGGGTTCAGCGAAGAACCATGAGCGTGATTAAAAGATTAGAAAACCTGCATAATAGTGAGACTCAGAGAGCTCCACCTATTTCGTTTAAAGGTGAATGGGGTGACTTGATCACAATCTACATGTATCTACATGGGGCATAAATATTTGATAATAAGCTTGTCAATCTAGCAGAGAAAGGTCTAACATGATCCAATGGCTGAAAACTGAAGCTAGACAAATTCAGATGGGAAATAAAGTGTAGAATCTTAACAGTGAGAGTAATTGACCATTGGAACAATTTACCAAGGGTCACGGTGGCTTCTCCATCACTGACAGGCTGGATTTTTTTTTCTAAAAGCTCTGCTTTGGGAATTATTCCAGGGAAGTTCTATGGCCTGTGTTATGTAGGGGGTCAAAGTAGATAATGACAACGATCTCTACCGGCCCTGCAGTCTATGAATATATGATGTTCGTGGCTGCTCAGCCAGAAAGAGAGACGCTGGTGCTCCCTGGAAGATGAAGCTGAATTGTAGAGCAAGCCTATAGCCAGCAATGGGGATGAGAGGGAGCTGGCACAAAGTGCTTTGACATTTCAAAAGAGACATTTGTTTTCCTGAAGTTTTCATTGTGTGAAAAGTTTTGACACACCATACAAAAAACAATCAAAATATCACCATTTCCCATGGGAACGTAATTCTGGTTTCCAATCAACTCCACTTTAATGGTTGTTATCCTTGTTGGCAGCCTTATAGTTGAATAAGGGCACCTGCAACAAAAATTGTCTGAACAGCTGGGACAAAGCGACAGCCTTGCTGCCAGCTTCATTAAAGACACCAAGGAGTGAAAGGATCATTGATGGTCCCTGCCCATCCCTCAGGGTGATCTTCCCGGTCAGGGTATGATGAGGTGGAGAAGCTCACATTGCCACTACTATGCTATAGCTGTTCTCTTGAAAGACCAATCTTTTATCCTTCCTGTTCATAGAATTCTGGATCAGCTATTCCGTTAGTAGGCTCATAATCCATGTCAGGCTAATTGTTGTATAGGATGGGTACATAGAGAAGCCCAGTGATCTCGCAAGAGGTCCACTTGGACTGTTTGTGATCATTACATTCAGGAACTGTGCGGTCCAAAATACATCCTCAGCGAGGTCTGGAAGTTAGCAGGCCTTCAACTATAAAAAACGTTACCTCTTTTTCATAGAGAAACTTTCCAACTGGCACCCCATTGCTGCTCAAAAAAACAGTCCAGGTTCTGCCATGCTTACTTAAACTGAGTAGTAACTTATAGCATGAGTATCATGCCACCGAAACAGACCTGGGCCTTCTCCAAGGAGTAAGGTATTAGTTTGAGTAAGGGTGCCAGCATCTTGCCTGCTAATTGCAAGCACATCCATTCTGTCTGCAGAAGTCCCTATGCGCCCAGGCAAATGCACCAGTGTATACCGTGGGCAGGGCAACCCAGTCCTGTTTGCAACCCAAACAATCCCAACTCCAGACTGAATAATGTTACCTCCTGCATAACTATGATGCTGTGTATCCTATGTAGGGTGACCAGATAGCAACTGTGAAAAAATGGGACGGGGATGGGGGAGTAATAGGCACTTATATAAGAAAAAAAGTCCCAAAAACCGAGACTGTCCCTTTAAAAATGAGACATCTGGTCACCCTAATCTTATGTATCAGCCACATATGGACATCAGCCTCTCTTTCTCCGAGTCAGTGAGAGAGACTTGAGCACATATGACTGATGCACAAGATTCTGGGTAACAGTAACATAGTTGCCCTCTGTCGTGCTTTTGTTTCTACCTATGGGAGGGCAGGAGGGGTGGAGTCAGCCAGGCTTGGTGGCCAATGGCAGGGTGGGAAGGGGTAGATTTAAAGAGTGGTGACGAGGTGATGGTGCAGAGCCTGGGTGACATGAGGCAGAGTCAGGTGCCAGGAGGGCTGGCTTGTCAGTATGTCAGGGACAGAGTCATGCCCCTTCTCCCCCAGGCCTTGGCTGCAGCAAGGAGCGGGGGAACAGCCTCACTCACCCAGGAATCAATGTAGCAGGAGGCATTTGGGGGTCAGGCAGGGGGTTTCATGCCCCATTCTTCACAGGCCTTGGGTTCAGAGGGAGCGGGATCAGGTAACGCCCCCTCCTCTCCTGGAACTTAGCCCAGCAGAGAAGGGGCAGGCCTGGGCAATTGTACTGTGCTCCAAACACCCTGCCACAAGCGAACGTCTTGTCTCCATTTCCCAGGCGTAACTGCAGCCCTGCCTCCCCAAATTCCACCTGCAGGTGACATTCATTGCAGCGCCGCACTCTGTGCGTGTGTGTGTGCGCATGAACGCCCATGCAGTCCTGCTTTCCTTGCTGTGTGTTCTGCAGAGTGTAAGGAACTGGGTGGGGGGCAGGCAGGGAGACTGATGGGATATTAGTGGAGGTGCCAGGGGATGGCAGTGGGAGTCTGGTTATGTGGGAGGCAGGCGGTGATGAAGTGGGGGTGTGGGATAAGTCTGCTGAGGGGGGATTAATTTGAAAAATGAATTTTCAAATGTTGGTCAGTACAACTGTGAGCACAGTTAAAGGGGGCCTGGGATATTCATCTTGTGATTTTTCGTTTTTAGGCGGAATCCAGGCAATGGATGTGCAGGTGCTGGGCCGCTCCACTCTGCCTTCTACTAGACAGGGGGCGTCACCTGGCCACACATAACCGGGCCTACTCCATTGATGGGTCAATCTTGGAGAGAGCCGCTCTCCAGGGTGAGGTGGCTAGAGCTGGGCAAAATGTTTCGCACAACTTGATTTTGCCAGGACAAATATGCAGATTCAGCAACACCAAAGCATTTCTCAAAATCATGACAGTTTCACCCAATTTTTTTGGTCAAA
This sequence comes from Chelonoidis abingdonii, assembly GCF_003597395.2. NCBI lineage: Eukaryota > Metazoa > Chordata > Testudines > Testudinidae > Chelonoidis > Chelonoidis abingdonii. Next base: position 11,069,923 of record NC_133789.1, read on the forward strand.
TAAAACCAACCACCTGAAAAAAAAAAATTTGAAAATATGGAAGTATATCATTTTGTAGTTTTTGAAAAAAACTTGTTTTTTTTTGGTTTCAAGTGACTGTTTCGCAAATTTCCTTTTTATTAAAACCAAAGAGTCAAAAATGAACAAAATCAAAACAAAAAGGTTTCAAACAAAACATTGAGTTCGACCTAAACTATTTCTTCCTCACAGAATAACTGTTATTTGCTTGGTTCTATTGCAGACCCTGGTGTGAAATCCATAGCAGACAACCGCAGGTCATTCCTGCTTCATGGTGCATTGTAAACCATGCATCACCTGGGCCACACGCCTTCATCTTCCACCTTGTGACTATCTACTACAGCAGGCTGGCTTTTGAAACAAATTTCATTCACACTCCCCTCTGCAGAACGACGCCGTAATCTAATTAAGGAATGAACAATAATGATTGATATTGATACTGTATCAGTTCAGTCAGATACACTTGTCACTTGCCGTGATTCATTATTTCTAGTCACTCTGCAAGGTTCTGTCATTCTTCCAGTGAGGATTTCTTGGCAATTTATCTGATGCACAGACCCATCTGCCCTTTCTACACACGCTAACGACATTTGCATTTCAAGACCAGGCATCAGAGCTACAGCGGGGGGTGGTTTCCTTTGTATTGGCCTAGAAATCAATTGCTTCCCAGGCGAAATAGGAAGTTGACAAATAAATGCAATAAAAGTCTTGATGGCTACTTGGCTGCCAGGGAAAATATTTCAGAACTGCAGCACGAAAGGAAATGCCTTTTAAGACGCTGGGTCCTTTATGTGTTGGCATGTACTGGTGGAAAGGAGACTGTGTTCATAAAAGACAGTCTAAACCAGCAACCGGTACAAACCCTAGAATCAAGAGACCACAAGGGTTATCTAGTCTAACCCCCTGCCAAGATGCAGGATTTGTTGTGTCTGAACCATCCAAGACAGATGGCGCCAGCCTCCTGTTCATTCATAAAGCCTCCACATTTCTGGTCCTTCAGCTTTAACATGCTAAAATTATGTAATATACATTTGATGATGGGAAACACTCTTCACAGCCTGTTAAGCCATTTCGAAATGCAGTTCCACGATTGAAACCCCAGCTGAATTCCTTCCTGCTGAGCTGCAGATGCAACATCTCACTGCTGTCTCCTAAATTCCCAGTGGAGGGGAAGGGAGCTAGTGTGTTTACAGTAACAGGGCCCCGTAGGTGGTAAGGCTCTGGAGTCCCCAGTCCAACTCTGCCACTTGCTCTGTGGCCTTGGTCAAGTCACGTAACCTCTGTTTCCCCATCTATAAATCAAAGATAATACAGCTGACTGACCTCAAGGTGGGAGCTGTGGGGCTTAATTCATTATTATGTGTAATGTGCTCTGAGATCCTTGGGTGAAAGGAACTATAAAGACAGAAGACCAGCATAACCCATGGCACATTTATTGCTTTATGGTTCAAGCCACTACCTTGATTTCAGACCATCTCGTTACTGGGCTCTGGAGGCATCTGCCATAAAACAGAGGAGGAAAAAGAGGATGCTTAGGAGTAAAAAATGGCCTTAATGGAGTCTTATTGGAGAGAAAAAAAAATATACCTAGAGTTTCAAGACAGTGCTAGCTTGAGTTTCCATGTGTAAAGCTAAAGAGTTGATTTTCTCTCCCTTCAAGCTGGATCATGATGTAGCTGGGCATGTTGGAAACACTGGCAAGCAGGCAAGGAGAGATGACGGAGGAGGCCACTCTTGTGCTGTCAAGAGCAGGGGGAGGAAGAGAAAAAAAGAGGAAGGACTCTTTGCAATGAGGAAACCGGGGGATGGAATCGACTGGAGGGAAAGAGAAAGGACCATCAGAGAACTGAAAGGCAGGTCTGTGTGGAAGGAACAGAGAGGCCTGTGGTGATGATGGCTGATGAGCAGGCCAGGAGGTCTGGTTTACAATGGAGAAATGTCATGTCACACATCAGCAGTGGCAAAAAGCAGTGAATATCCAGTGGTAGCTTTGACTTTTATCTGAGCCCAGGAACCATGTGGACATTTCTAAAAAATGCTCCCTTGGTTGCAGTTGGTGCCAGCTTCCCTGAGCCTGTAGCGTTCCTACAGAAGGCTCTCGGATCAGAGTTTAGGAAAAGTCTTCTCTTTAAGGCTAAGCAGAAGCCAATGCTTCAGCATCATAGCTGTACAGATGTTAGGACCAGAAGGGACCACTCTGATAACCCAGCCTGCGCTACACAGGACATAGACCCTCACCCAGGGATTCCTGCATCAAGCCCATCACTTCTGTTTGAGCTGGGGTGGATCTTTTAGAAAGAGGCATCCAGTCTTGATTGAGAGACAGCAAGTGATGGGAAATTCACCATGTCCCTACATACGTTTTTCCACTGGTTCATCATTCTGACTCTTAAACTATACACTTTTCATGAGGACCACTCCATATACCTTCTTCAAATCTGCCTAGGGTCCCTTGCAAAAGCAAGCCCCTGTGGGTGGCCCATCATCTCATTTTTGTGAAGGTCTCCCATTCTTCAGGCACAAACCAGGCCTATCCCTGCTTAGCTTGAGAGAACAAATAAGATTCCAGCCTAAGGTGAGCAGGCTGCAATGGGCCACCTGGCGTCTGTTGCCGTTGGAGATAGACTGTGTGAATTACTAACCAGAACACTAACAGTTATCATAGGAGCCACCTGGAATGGCCCTGCTGATCTGCTGGAGACCAAAAGCCAGATGGGAAAGAGGCTGTTCATTCAAATTCAGCCTCTTAATCTGACCTGGGGGCAGTATCAGGGAGGAAAAATGATCTTGTGGTCGAGGCATTAGAATGGGATTCAGTAGAGCAGGGGTCAAGCCCCAGCTTTGCCAATGACTGCCATAGGGACCTTGGGCAAGTCACTTAATGTCTCTGGCGCAAGGTGGTTAGGTGCCTAACTCTGATTGAAATCCCAAAAGCACCTGAGCCCCTGGGCCTTGGCTCCTGCGCTGTGAAATAGGGCCAGTGACCCTTCCCCACCGCACAGGGATGGTGTGACGGCAAGTGCATTACTCCATGCGGAGTGCCCAGATACTATGATAGCTAGTGCCAGAGAAGGACCCAACCCAGCAGGCTCTCACTTGCCATAGCAGGTCGCGAAGTACAAGCTCACCCCTTAAAGAGTTTTAAGGTTTATTGAGGGCTCACTGTTTATCCCTGATCTCCTCTTTAAACCCTCTCTCTCTTTGGTTGGCTAATGCCATAATGGCTAGCCTCTCCTAGGATCCTGGGGCAAGTTGCTTCTGCTAACTCATCATGGCCTTCTTGGCTTAGCCAGCAAGGGTCTGCTAGGGCAACTGGGAGCTGGGACCTAATACATCACTTAGTTACAGAGTCACAATCCAGGTAGTGAACCGCATGTAACCTGACAGGCTGGTGTCTTGCTCAGGGTCCACATGCTTATCAGGAAGCAATTTCACCTGTGTCAAACTGGCAGGAACCTTGGAGGTTGTTTGCCTTCCTTTGCTGGAATCCCCTGGGCACAGAATCATAGCAATGGAAGGGACCTCGAGAGATCATCTAGTCCAATCCCTTGCATTCACGGCAGGATTAATTATCTAGACCATTCCTGACAGGTGCTTGTCTAACCTGCTCTTAAAAATCTCCCTTGGTAATTTATTCCAGTGCTTAACCAGCCTGACAGTTAGGAATTTTTTCCTAATGTCCAACCTAAACCTACCTTCTTGCAATTTAAGCCCATTGCTTCTTGTCCTATCCTCGGAGATTAATAAGAACAATATAGCTCACGATTTCTAGATCTTTAATCATTTCTGTTGCTCTTCTCTGGACTCCATCCAATTTGTCCCCATCCTTCCCGAATGTGGTGCCCAGAACTAGACAATACTCCAGCAGAGCAGAGCGGAAGAATTACTTCTCGTGTCTTGCTTACAACATTCCTGCTAATACATCCCAGAATGATGTTGGCCTTTTTTTTTTTTTTTGCAACAATGTTACACTTGACTCATTTTAGCTTGTGGTCCACTATGACCCCCAGATCCCCTTCAGCAGTGCTCCTTCCTAGGCAGTCATTTCCCATTTTGTATTTGTGCAACTGATTGTTCCTTCCTAAGTGGAGCGCTTTGCATTTGTCCTGATTAAATTTCATCCTATTGACTTCAGAACATTTCTCCAGTTTGTCCAGATCATTTTGAATTATAACCCTATCCTCCAAAGCACTTGAAACGCCTCCCAGCTTGGTATTGACTGCAAACTTTATAAGTGTCCTGTCTATGCCATTATCTAAATCATACTCCTTGAGTATTCTGGGATGCATTTTATCAGGCCCTGGTGACTTGAAGACATCTAACTTGTCTAAGTAATTTTTAACTTGTTCTTTCCCTATTTCAGCCTCTTCTGATCCTATCTTCATTTTCACTGGCATTTGATATGTTAGATGTCTAATCACTACCAAGCTTCTTGGTGAAAACTGAAACAAAGATGTCCATGAAGCCCCTCTGCCATTTCCACATTTTCTGTTATTTCCTCACCCCCACTGAGTAACAGGCCTACCCAGTCCTTGGTCTTCCTCTTGCTTCTAAAGTATTTGTAGAATGTTTTCTAGTTGCCCTTTATGTCTCTAACTAATTTGATCTTGTTTTGTACCTTGGCTTGTCTCATTTGGTCCCTATGTACTTGTGTTATTTGTTTATATTCATCCTTTGTAATTTGACCTAGTTTTTTGTAGGACTTTTTTTTGATTTTTAGATCACTGAAGATCTCCTGGTTAAGGCAGGGTGGTCTCCTGTCATACTTCCTAATTTTCCTTTGCAATGGGACAGTTTGCTCTTGTGTCCTTAAATAATGTTATAGAATATCAGGGTTTGAAGGGACCTCATCTAGTCCAACCCCTGCTTAAAGCAGGATTAATCCCTAGGCAGATTTTTGCCCCAAATCAGGGCCTCAAGGATTGAACTCACAACCCTGGGTTTAGCAGACCAATGCTCAAACCAATGAGCTATCCCTCCCCCCACTGAAATGCTACCAGCTGTCTTCTCTTGTGGTTCCCCTTAGACTTGCTTCCTATGGGATCTTACCTACCAGCTCCCTGAGTTTGCTAGAGTCTGTCTTCTTGAAAGCCATTGTCTTCATTTTGCTGTTCTCCCTCCTACTATTCCTTAGAATCATGAACTCTATCATTTCATTATGACTTTCAGCCAAGCTGTCTTCCACCTTCAAATTCTTAACCCGTTCCTCCCGATTTGTCAAAAACTAAATCTTAAACAGTCTCTCCCTGGTAGCTGTTTCCACCTTCTGAAATAAAAATTGTCTTCTATACATTCCAAGAACTTACTGAATAGCCTACCCGATCCATTCCCTGCCATCACAGAGACCTCAGGGACTGGTGGCCCCTTGGCCTCAGCTTGTGGCACACAGCAGTTCAGCTTTCTGAAGCCTGAAATATTAATGCTAGTGATTTAGTCCTCTGGCCAAGCCACCCATACTGTCCCCCCTCTCTGGGATATACAGTCCAACCTGGCCTATTTCAAAGCCTTCAGTAATGTCCTATAGCCCCTAGTCTGACCAACAGGGCCTATCTCCATATCCTAGCTGGCCAGCTTACATGTGAAGGTTTCTGCTTTTTACTCCTCTGACCCCAACTCTCCAGCTGGGTCAGTCTAGACCCCCATTGCCCATCCCTGAGCCTGTCTATACTGTCTTAGGGGAGATGGAGAGGCCCAAGCTCACTTACTACTAGGGTCCCACTCCAGGGACCCTCTAAGTAGCAGCTAAGTGCCATGTTCCTTTAACTAACTATTTCCAGTAGCCTGTCTTCAGTGAGTCCTGGCAGCCAGCCAGAAGCTTTTCCCTCACTTCCCCAGTCCCTGCTACCAGCTACATGCCTCAGCCATTACAGCCAGCCAGGGGCACCGCTTACTCCCCCAGACCCTACAAACAAACTACACTCACTCTGGCCCTGCAGCTCCTTTTATATGAGCCTGGTGGACCCTCACTGGCTGCTTCTGCCGCCTCTCTGATTGGCTGTGTACTGATACAGGTGGCTCGCTCCAGTCAGGGGTGGGGCAGATGCAGCCAGGGAGGCTGTAGAAACCTGCAGCCAGTTAGGGCGAGGTTCGTTAGGAGCCAGACAGGAGGCAGCTGCTGGGGCAGCCCAGATATAAGGAGAGGCCCAGCAGAGTAAAGGAAGGTCTCTCTCTGATAAACAAGGGAGGAGAACTGGCTTCTAGAGATAGCACCTGAAATAGAGCAGTGCTGGGCAGGTTTAGGGGAGCACAGAGTGAGCTCTGACTTGTTACTTGCTAGGCTACAGGCCCCTGCCAGAAAGGGCCAAGCAGATGCAAGGGGAAGTGGCCCAGAAGTCATAGGCAGACAAAGGAAGAGGGAGGCTAATACTAGAGGGTCTCTGGATCAGGTTCCCAGAGTAGTGTGCAGGTTTAGGTTTCCCCCTTGCACTGCACCTGGCTATGGAGGAGCATAGCCAATATAGGCTACCACTTGCCCCTGAAGTTAGGGGATAGACTTTAGGTTATGGTTCACCCTGTGGTGGGTGCAAATCAAAGGACTTCCCTGACTACCGGCAGGGGGTGAGAAGAAAGTAGTGGGCATTGCTGGAGGACAGTGTCCTGAAGAGGACACCACCGAGCGGGGGAACAATGCGAGTCTGAAACAGCAAAATAGAGCAGACAATGGGCAAGACACCACCCACAGAGGGTGCTCTGGAGCTGGACTGAGCTAATTTCTGGAGCAACCAGCAGGAGGTGTCAGCAGTGATGAGTCTGTAGTGCTACAGGCTGCTTCCCCTTGCAGCCACCCTAGCCTGCCTGGAGGACCTCTCCACTTCTCCTTTCCTGGGATGAGGGTGGCATCCACCCCATCCCAGGGAATCTTTTTGGAATTACAAACTCCATTCACATTCAAACATAAGGAGTTCATTATGCCCAATATTACTGCAATTAGTACCAAAGTCATTAATACATTTACCCTTTATTACCACACCATCTGTGTTTTCCCATAAGAGCTCCATTGAGAACCTCCCTGCATCTGCCCAGGTCCTACTTGGACCCAATTAATTTTCTAGCATATAATGGAGAATGGTGAGACTTAGACATTGCGCAGGTAATGCCTCAAAATAAAAATATGAACTAAATTACAGCCATTGCAATGCAAATGTTACACAATGTCCAATTATATCCGTCTGACTGCCAAATAGGGCACCCACAATGGATGATGTTAGAAAGAGAAGGTTTTCCTAATGACCAGGCACTTCTTGTTGAAACAATGCCAATGAACTTTAGAATAAGCCCATTAGCAGCTGACAATTCTGAATGTGCAAATATTGTATTAGTGATGAGGATCTGATGGTGGTGAGAGTGAATGGAACGGAAAAAAGGAATAGTTTGAATCCGGGGAAGACCACAGAACTGGATTAGGTGAGGAGAGAGAGAGAGATGTGACTCAGGTTGGTCTAATCTTAAAACGTATACCAGCAGAACTATGTTGGTCAGGTAGGATGACCAGATGTCCCGATTTTATAGGGACAGTCCCGATTTTTGGGTCTCTCTCTTATATAGGCTCCTATTTTACTTACTTACACACACCGTCCTGATTTGTCACACTTGCTGCCTAGTCATCCTATGGTCAGGGATGTGAAAAGCACAAAACTCCCAGTATAGACGCAGCTATGCTGACAGGAGAGTGCTTCTGTCAGCATAGCTCACATCATTTCTAGAGGTGGTGTCCCTACAGCAGCAGAAAAATTCCTATTGGTGTATGCTGCATCTACATATGGGGACTACGCTGACATAGCTATCCTGACACAGGCTGTGCATTGTATACAGAGCATCAGGAAAAAAGGAAGCCACCCATATCTCCACCTTAAATGTCAACTGGAGTATGCACCAACTAGCCTGGTTAAACTAAATCGATTATGTTGGTTTCACTTTCCCCCCGTCAGGGCTTATCTCCAAGAGAAAGTTGCACCAGTATAGCTTGAATCGGTTTTGAAACCAAACCAAACTTTCAGTGATGATTTTGTTTTCTTCCAGGTCATTGAAAGAAGTCTTAAATAGCATAGGGTCAAGAACTCAGCCCAGGAGGGCCCACTGGAAACATACTCAATGATAATTTCCCATTTGCAGTTAGATTTAGAGACCTATCAGTTAGCCAGTTTCTGATCCACTTCATGTGTGCCATGTTAATTTTATATTGTTCTAGCTTTTTAATCAAAATTCCATGTGGTACCCAGTCAAATGCCTTTCAGAAGTCTAAGTATATTATGTCACCACTATTATCTTTATCAGCCAAACTTGCAATCTCATAAAAAAAGATATCAAGTTAGTTTGACAAGATCTATTGTTCATAAACCCAGGTTGATTGGCATTAATTATATTACCCTTCTTTATTAATTGTGTCCTGTATTAGCTGCTCCATTATCTTGCCACAATCAATGTCAGGCTAAGAGTCTTATAATCACATGGGTCATCCTGTTTATCCCTTTTTAAAAATTGGCACATTAGCTTCTTCCAGTCTTCTGAAACTTATTAATGTTGATTTTAAATAAGTCTCAAAGTCCAGCAAGCTCACCAGCCAGCTCTTTGAAAACTTAGATGCAGATAATTTGCATTATCTGGACATGCTGATTTAAAAAAAAGTCTAATTTTAGTAGCTTCTATTTAATAGCCTCCAGAGGAATGTGAAAGAGTTTTATTATCACCATATGATGAGACTATGTCTGTTTTTCCCCTAACTACAGAACAGAAATATTTATTGAATATGTCTGATTTTTCTGCATTATGATTTACAATTCTGCCATTTCCATCTAGTAATGAACCAGTACCACTCTCAGGATATTTTTACTACTAATATATTTTTAAAAACTCCTAATTGTCCTTAACTCTGCAAGCCATACATTTCTCTTTTTGTCTCTTTGCTTCCCTTATAAACTTTCTACAATTCCTAACATCTGATTTATATTCATGACTACCAACCTTCCCTGTTTTTCAGAGAATGGTTTCTCAAAATAGAGCTGCCCTGGTGTCCATGCTGTGGCCAACAGCCTACCCTAACAGTCAATAAGTCTTAGGTTATAATTTCAGCTCTGCTGCTGGGTCACTATGGTCTTATTGCTTCTCTGTGCCTCAGTTTCCCCTTCTGTAAAATGGGGACAATGATGCTGACCTCCCTGGTAAAGCATTTTGAAAGAGCTAGGTATTATTATTCTAAGAGCATCATCAGAGAGAGAGCAAAGGACCAGTGAGACTGGACATCCCCATTTCACAACTATAGGTGGTTGCTTCAGGGCAGAGACATATTATCGTTATTGGGGGAAGCTTAGTGTGCTGCTTTGTCTCCCTCTAGTGGTGGCTGGACCACACAGAGCAGTCGATGAGGTTGCTACAGCCTTGGCTGAAAGAGTCAGTGCTTTTAGAACCAGAGGTCATGGGTAACAGTTACACTATTGCTGCTGGTCTGTGGATAAACACAGCGTTCCAGCCCACACAGCTGTCAACCCAGAACCATCCATTGTTCAAGGTACATAAAATAAACTAGTGAAATGTATAATCCCAGGGCATCTCGCAGAATCACTTTCTGGCTCCTCCGTGCTGCTGCTTATTTGTATTCTTGCTTGTCTCTTGAACGTATCCTCCTCAGTATAAAACAACCTCCAGATAGGACACTCATCTCTCAAGCAACTTTCCTGACCATGAAACACTCTTGCCCCTTCTGAGCAGCTGGAGAGATACAGAAAGTGCCCCGCTCCACGGCACAGGCAGCAGAATGAAACATTATTGTTGTTCTGTTCTCCTATTGATTCCATAAATAAATGATAGGCTGCTTGTAATGATGAAGTGGTAACTATGGTTTCCTTAAGGGTATAAGTGCCAAGCTAAATATTTAAAGCCAGCATAAATAATTGAAGCATGAGCCTCTCTTCTCCAGCAGGGCATTTGGGGTTATAATTTCATCTTTCCTCACATGAACTGCCGGCTTCTTTGTGGCAAAGACTCTTCTGGGAGCTCCAAATTATTTAAAAGTTTGGGCTGCTGGGTTTACTTTTGAACCGATACACCAGATGGTTGTTCCTTCTAAAAGGAGCTCAGTAAAACAGTTAAGCATTTCCCTGACATGCAACTAATAAAAGGTTGGGATCTATCTATAACTCACAGCCATGAGCTCAGGTGTGCGGAGCTGCACAGTTACAGGGAGCTCAAGCAATGGGTGCCTCAGACATGCACAAGCCTCACGTGTGTATCATAGGGGCTGACTTCTGCTCCCGTCAGTGGATGTTCGACCTCCCCTCTGCCTCTGGCCCTGCTCCTGCTCCACCCCTTCCATAAGGCCCCGCTCCCTCTTACCCCAGCCCCAACCCCTATTCCAACTCCTTCCCCAAATCCCTGCCCTGGCCCCGCCTCTTCCCCTGAGGGTACCACGTTCCCACTCTTCTCCCTCCCTCCCAGCAAGCCGCCAGACAGCTGTTTGGCAGTGGCCAGGCAGGAAGTGCTGGGAGGTAGGCGGAGAAGCGGGCACACCGTGTGCTGGGGGAGCTTGGCTGCCAGTGAGTGCAAAGCACCCACTCATTTTTTCCCTGTGGGCGCTCCAGTCCCAGACAGCCACAGAGTCGGCGCCTATGATGGATGTGTGTGTGTGTGTATGTGTGTGTGTTCACAGTAAAGTATGGACAACGTTCTTCTACAGGTGGTGCTGGAATTAACTAGCCAACAGTTGCCAAACGCTTTGCACACCACAGGCGAAAGTCACTGCGTAAGTACAAAGTATCAATGTTGCAGCTGAGCAAGAATTTCATTTGTGTTTCAGGGAACTTCCATGATTTTGATTTTTTTTTCCAATCCAAAATGGAAGAAAAGCGCAAAATCTGGACATTTCCCGCTAAATGAAATCCATAACAGATTTTTGTTTCCGATTGATTGAAATATTTTGTTCCGATTTTTTTTTTTACCTTTTAACCTATTTGAAGTGTCTTTTTTTAAATCTAAAAACCACACTGAATTTCATTTAAAAAAAAAAAAGATTCCATGCAGAAAATGCCAAATCAGGACCTGATTGAAATTATTTAAATTAGTTTTCTGTCTTTCCCCCAAAACAGAGGATAGTTGGAATTGACATGTTTTTCCAACGCACTTTGATTTCAACAAAAACAGCATTTGCCATTGAAAAACATGTGTAATGAAAATTTTCCAACCAGCTGTGATCAGTAGCATCCTTCCAGCCCCTTGCCTCGCCATCTCCCAGTCGGATACCCCTTTGTAGCAACAAGGCTAAAGAGGATGGCAGTGCCTGGGCCGACCGTGCTGCCACATTCAGAGCCAGAGGGAAAGGCAGATGGCTCAGAGCAGTGCAATTTGATGTGCAAGGAGCGCAGAGCATGCACGTTCTTGCTTGCTTCTGCTCCGGCTGTCAGACTGGCCTCATACACAGGTACGGGCTGATTTCTCTGTAGCCACAGGTTAGAATCACTAGTCTCACCATGCCACTTCCCCAAGAGGCCACGCAGCTCAGGAAGACCCCTAGTGGGCAGTGAAGAACTTAAACAGCTTGAGGTGTCTAGACACAGATGAGAACAAATGTCGGAAGTCTGTCAGCTAGACTCTGCAGGGGACAAGTTCCAAGCTGCTGTATGATTCCCTGGGAACACTAAGCGTAGGAGGAATAACGATTTGCACACCACACATCTTGTCATTTTTATAGCAGAGGCTTCTGGCTGGTCAGAAAACCAATGTTTTGTTGGCTTTTTAAAAATGAAATCCAGATTTAAATTAAATGGACAAGACAAACCCCAAACAAAACATTCAGAACATTCTAGACCAAAAAACATTCACACTCAGGCCTTTAAAGTATCTCAATCCACACTAAAGCACCTAAAAACAGATCTGATTTTTAGAGAGGCTGAGCCCCTCTGAATTCCCACAATGAGAGATGTAGGTGCTCAGCACTTCACAATGCCCCCTTAGGAATATATAGACATAACTGGCTCAAACCTGGTTTGAACTGTTTGGCCCTCCAGGTTTCCTGAAACCCAAAAGACACCTATTTTTTTTTTTTTAATAATACCTATCTGGCTCTTCCAGTGGATATCAAATACCTATCTGGCTCTTCCAGTGGATATCAAAGCACTTTAGCAAGGAGGTTAGTATCATTATGCTCACTTCACAGCTGGGGAAACTGAGGCACAGAGCACAAAAGTGACTTGCCCAAGGTCACCCAGCCAGTGACAAAACTGGGACTAGAATCCAGATCACGTGAGTTGCTCTCCAATGCGTCGTCCACTTCACTATGCTGCTTCCTGTTCATTAGCAACAAAACGTGCCCGGTGCCTTAAGAACAGTCACATCTTTTGCTCTTTATATAACAGCAACAACAAAAGAACCACATATCACCTCTAAATACACACAAACAAGCCAGATCTAGTGAGATGGATTCTGGGTATGTCTACCCAGCAACTAGAACGTACCACTGGCATGGGCCATTCAACTCTTTCTCGCGGGGCTCGGGCAGTGGGGCTGTTTCACTGTGCTGTAGATGTCTGGGCTCGGGCTGGAGCTTAGGACTCTGCAAAGAGGGAGGGTCCCAGGGCTCAGACTCCTGCCTGAGCCCAGATATCCACACAGCAAAGCAACAGTCCAGGTCAGCTGGCAAGGGCCACTCAGGGGGGTTTCTTTGCTGGGTAGACGCACCAAGTGATGCTCTGGCTTCTTCTCAGAACGTAGAACACACTGAGCTCTGCTAGAGAGCTCACAGACTATTTAAAGACACAGTGCCGTATTCCAATACACTGCAGCAAAAATTAGGGATATGTGGCCCCTGTCCCCAGGAACTTACAGTGTGATTCTAAAGCTAATGCAAACAGTAAAGGCAGAAAGCTGGGGATTGCATTAATCCATTTCTTATTTGAGGCATGTGCTCTTCTTAATGGATCAGTTAAATGGTTTTTTTTGGGGGGGACTGTTTTTTAAATACAATATTTTATGATTTATTATTCTCTTAGCTTGTAGCCCATCTTAAGGCTGAAGGCAGAGTCTCCTTTAATTACCAAGGAGCTGCCCTGGTCGTCATTGTCTGTACAGCACGCCAGGCTGAACACAAACTAAAAATAACATAAGCTAGTCCTGTTGACATGAGAATTATCGAAGCACGAGCCTCTGCAGCTACTTCAGCCGCTCCAGTTGTGCTCAGAGGTTGAGAGCATCTCATGAAAACACTCTGCACGTTCCCATGCAAAGAGCACAGTGTGTCGTTAAACTGTGTTTGTCATAAGTGGGTCTTGCTGAGTTCAGCCCACCTGCGCCAGTGGCATGCCGCAGGGCTCACACATGGAATGAGCAGTCCCTTACTGGGCATCAGGGGCCGGAGAAGTGTGTGGCTCGGGATATGGCCAGCACCTTACCCCACTTTCCGCAGCCTCCCTGGACTATCCTGGAGGGTTTAGCTTCACGGCAGAGTTAACCTAGCTAGCCCATCCCTGGTGCAATGTATCACCCGGACTGGCACATGGGCACAGTGCTCACCTGTGTGCTGCTAGGATCTCTGCGGGCACAGCCTCTGGTTCTCAATGCACCACTCTAGGAATGGTTTCAGTGTCTGCCCTGCCCAGGTGAGAGAAGGTGTAGATAGCTCTCTGCAAGGGGGGGAGGATGGCATTAGAGGAGGGGCAGCCAGTGGCAGATGAGGGCACCATATTTACAGAGCCTGTGAGAGTCTGGCGGGAAGATTTAGGAGCTCTGTGTGGTCACTGCCTTCCCTAGCTCCCAGACTTCTGCTACCTTGCTCACAGGAGCATGAAGAGCAGTTCTCTCAGTGCTGCTGCTCTTTCACTTTGGTCGAAGCATTGCCCATTATGGAAATGCCAGGAGACACCCTCCCCCCCAACACCGCTCCCAGGCAAGGAGTACTTGTGGCACTTTAGAGACTAATATATTTATTTGAGCGTAAGCTTTTGTGGGCTACAGCCCACTTCATCGGATGCATAGAATGGAACATGTAGTGAGGAGATATATATACATACAGGGAACATGAAAAGGTGGCTTTTGTGTAGCAGTCAATGGGCACTTTAGAATGCCACCATCTACAGCTCTCACATCTCCTGCCCAACTGAACAGCTCTCAGCATGTCCTGCAAGAGAGGTCGAATTCCAGCTGTGAGTTCAGGCTTCACCTGGAACCTCCTGCCCCAGCCCTGAGCCTCCTGGTCAGTGGGAGCTGCGAAGCCAGTTCTCTGGACAGAGGCAGCGCGCAGAGCTGTCTGGCCACGCCTCCACCTAGGAGCTGAGTAAGGGGGATATCATGGCTTCCAGGGATACCCCCCAGCTAAGTGCCACCCAGACCCCACCTCATCCCATCTCATGCCCAACCCCCTGCCCCCTCCCACATACAAACTCTGCTGCTGCTGGCAGGGGTGAAGGCGCAGAGCCAGGTAGGGTGCCTGCCAGCCCTGCCAATCCCCCTGCCAGCACCAGTGGAGGTCCTGGGCTGTGCGCCACCCCTCCCAGCACCTGGGCCACCCTCCCCCAGAAACCGTGGTGCCCCTGGGAAGCCCCTCAAGTTTTAGTCAGGGGCTATATAGTAAAATTATGGACCAGTCATAGGCCGTGAATTTCTGTTTACTACTTGTGACCTGTCCATGACTTTTACTAAAAATACCTGTGACTAAAACGTAGCCTTAATCATTACTTGTAGTCTCTTAAAATCCATCTTCCCATAGTTAATACATTTATCTTATTGTTTTAGCTAAACCAGTATGTTTGCATTGATATGTGTGGGAAACTCTATTTGGGATAACAAGGGTGGTGCATATCATTTTCCTTTGATAAAATTACGGACTTTCTATGAGCTTATATTGTTCAGGAAGGTACTGAGCAGTACAAGATGGACATTTCTGGGGGACTAAGAATTTGCGGGTGTTGCCATGGCTGTAACTCATGAGTGGTGGCCCAGAGCATTCATGTAACTAAGCTGGGAGTGATTTTGCATGCTGAAGGCTGTGTGAACAGGTCAGGAGTGGATGTTCTCACAGCAATCAATGTAAAAGGCGCTCCAGGCTGGAAAATTAAGGGGACGCAGCCATACAACCGTCTAGATTGTACGCTGGGTAATGTCACACATGGCCATCATTGCAATTACACAAGTAACATTGCCTGTACAGCTGGGGGAATAATTACTTTTTTGGTTCAGTGGCTGGTCTAAAAAAATCAGAAAAAAATGGTTTGGATTGAACCGAATCTGAATTTTTTTAGAATATTCTGTCAATCAGAAAAGTCCATTTCCTGTCTCTTCCAGAGGTTGGATTTGAACGTGGTCTCCTACATCCCAGGTGAGTGCCCTAACCACTGGAGTAAAGGTTATAGGAAGGGGTGAGGGAAGGAGGACAGTGGCATCTCCATTCCCTCCATCTGTTTGTCAGGGGTCAAAACTATTCATGCTAAATTCACGAACAGGTTGGGGTTGATCAATTGTGCCCTAAGAGAGACAAGGTATACTGGCAAAATCACTTTTATTTTGATACAAGCGTGTCCACAGCAGGGTTTATATCAATATAATTATATTGGTAAAAAATCACACCTCTAACTGTTGGTATAACTGTGCTGGCAATAACCCCAGCATAGACTCAATCTCAAGTAAGAAAAGAGAGGTTATTTTACCTGTATATCTGCCAGTAGTGCGATCGCTGCTGGAATCCTGCGCCTTGTTCTAGTGTCCACAATTCAGCAAGGATGGTCATAAATTGGAGAGGGTTCAGAGAAGAGCCACGAGAATGATTAAACGAGTAAAAAACCTGCCTATAGTGATACAGTCAAAGAGCTCAATCTATTTAGCTTAGCAAAGAGGTGATGTGATGAAGTCCGTGAGTATCAATATGGGGAATAAATATTTAATAATGAGCTCTTCAGTCTAGCCGAGAAAGGTCAAACTGACCCAATGGCTGGATGATGAAGCTTAACAAATTCAGACTGGAAAAATGGGGTAACATTTTAACGGGAAGGGTAATTAACCACTGGAGCAATGTATGTACTAAGGGTCATGGTGGCTTCTCCATCACAGGCAACTTTTAAATCGAGATTGCATGTTTCTCTAAAAGAGCTGCTCCGGGAATTATTTTGGGGGGATGCTGTGGCCTAGGTTGTACAGGAGGTCAGACTAGATGATCATGGTGGTCTCTTCTGGCCTTGCAACCAAAGGATCTATGCCCAGGCCCATCTTAAAGATTTGTGGGGCCCAGTGCACTATGGGAATTGAGGGCCACACACACACACACTTTCCTTAAAATGGAGCTGGGTTCCCACAGCTGCCAGCCCCACGCAGCATGAGCTCCTGCACTGGGGTTGTTCAGCAAAGCACCCCTGTCCCATACATATCAACTCTGCCCCATACACACCCCTTTGGTGCACCTCAGTCCCCTCCATGTATCTGCCTGTGACACAGACAAATCTAGTCTTCTGTGGGCCATAACACTCTGGGCTTGTTCCAGCTGTTGGGTTTAGCGTGTAGATGCTGAGTGGCGCTGCTAGCCTGTGATATATAGGAGATCAGACTAGATGATCTGCTCATTTCTTTTGGCCTTAAACTCTATGACTATGAGTGCGCAATGTTAATTCGGGCTCCTGCTGGCATAGCTCGAGTCGGTGACGGGGGTGGGGTAGACCCCCTTCTGTCAGTGTGGGCTTTTAGATGGCTCTAACAGCTATGGCTCTGTAGTCTAGATAAGCACTCAGCCAGCTGCTCTTTAGAGGAACAGCCAAGGACCCCAGGGCTGCCCAGAGTGGGGGGCAAGTGGGGCAATTTGCCCCAGGCCCTTCAGGGGCCCCCACGAGAGTTTTTCGGGGCCCCTGGAGTGGGGTCCTACACTGGTGGCGGGGGGCCCTTCCGCTCCGGGACCCGCCGCTGAAGTGCCCTGAAGACTCATGGCGGGGGGTCCTGCTGCCCCAGGACCCTCCACCAAAGTGCCAGGTCTTTGGTGGCAATTCGGTGGCAGGATCCCCCTCCTGCCAAAGACCCCAGGACCCCTGAATCCTCTGGGCGGCCCTGAAGAACCCAGCAGTCTCTGCCTCCTTCAAACACACAGTGCCCCCAGACTTTTTTGCTTTATGATTCCACGGCACCATAGGACTGGGAGACCCATCTGGGGTCATCGAGCCATTCCCTGCTACCATAAGCAACCCCATCACATCCTCCTGTTCATAAAGTTATCACACACCACCTTCAAACTATTTGCCTCCATGATCCCTACCCGGAGGCTGCTCTGGAACCGCCTGCCTCTGCTGGTTAGAAACCTTCTTCAATGTTCCAGCTTAAATATATTTCCTGCCGGTTTCTTTCCATTTGTTCTTGCACCAGCCTGGTCTATCAGCTTCACAAGCTCTTCTCCCTCCCTGGTGCTTGCCCCCCGCAATGTATTTACAGAGAGCAATCACATCCCCGCTCTGGGGGGAGGGGGGAATTGTTATAATTTTGCAGCTAAGCTGTGCAGAAGTTGTTTCAGAAACGGCCACAAAGGTTTCTGAATGGGAGGCATTGAGTTTCATCCCGCTACTTTAGATTTGAGTGCCTGCTGTTATTTTTATGTCACTTTGATTTGATTACTAGAGGTAGGTTATTGCTTACATTGTTACAATGTGTTTTCTGCTTTAATAAGAGACATGACTATTTGGTTTTCACAGGTCCTTGGCTGACTTGGGGCATCTTTGGGTTTTTTTAATGAGAATTTCACATAAAAGTTTTATTTTGAAGTATTTAAGATGAATGTTTATGCATCTTATTATGGCATTTAGGACCCATTTCAGCAAGGTACTTAAGCATGTGCCTTGTTTTAAGCATGTCGATAGTCTCAGTCCCTTTAAAGCAGTGTTTCTCAAACAGGGGTCCCTTCTTGTGTAGGCAAAGCCCCTGGAGGGCCGGGCTGGTTTGTTTACCTGCCCCGTCCTCAGGTCCAGCCAATCACGGCTCCCACTGGTCGTGGATCGCTGCTCCAGGCCAATGGGAGCTGCTGGAAGTGGTGTGGGCCAAGGCACTTAGCAGTCACCGCTTCCAGTATACCCCATTGGTCTGCAGCAGCGAACTGCGGCCAGTGGGAGCTGTGATTGGCCGGACCAGCGGAGGGGGCAGGTAAACACACCGGCCCAGCCCGCCTGGTGCTTTCCCTACAGAAGTGGCGACCCCAGTTTGAGAAACCCTGCTTTAAAGGCACTGATTCCTCATGTGCTTAAAGATAAGCATGTGCTTAAATATCTGGCTGAATCAGAGCCTTCGTTTTGGTTTTAACAACTTCTGAAATCTATAAATACAAAAAATACAGAACAAACAAAGAACGAGTTCTGGTCCTGCTGTTGTCTAGGAAGTATTCTTCCCCGTCCACTGGAGAATCTCCAACCAGACGTGTTCAAAAATCATGAGTAGGCCTCCACAAATCATGTGATTGGCTTAAGAATCACGTGATTTTAAATAAATCAATCTTGCGTTCTTTGTATTCACCTTCTGTTTTTTGAGACTTTGGGGTGGGGATCATAATTTCAAGCTTTTCTCTGCAACCAGAAGGGCTAGAAACTGACTTTTAAAAAATGGCACTCTCACATGACTCCAGGAGTTGATGCTTTAAGAAATAACACCAAGTATCATGAGATTCACAATAAAATAATGAGTGCTAGCAGCACTGCAGAGACAGGGAGATTTCTCCTGGCAACCAGCACTGTCAAGTCTGAGCTCTGCTGCAAAACATTTGTGCGAGTGAAGGCAGGGTGACACCTCATGAAAGCCCCTGAACTGGGACAAGTTAACCCTGAACAAAATCTATCCCTGGGTTGTGCAAATGCTTTGGCTGATTCCCGTGAGATGATTTCATGCCCCTTCCTCTTTCTTCTCTTAGCCAAGGCTGAAGCTTGCTAAGACACTGCTATAGGCTGAGTTCTCCACACCAGGTGGGTCTGGCTTACACACACATGTGCTGGATTCACTACAGGCTCATGTGATTTCAGAGGAGTTTCAATATTATTTTTACTGCAGGAGAAAGAAGGAAAGAAAGAAATGCAAATTACAAACACAAAGTCATTGGCAGAGGGTTTTTTGTTTTTCCAGCTAATGGCAAGAAAGAAAATGTCAGTAAAATGAAATTTGCTTTATTGTGGATAACAGAAATAACCTTATCTCTATATTGGGTTTAAGCCAAAACTCAGCCTCTCTTGGCTTTGTCTTCTAGAGGATGAAATGTTTAGAGAAACAATATGACAATTAAAAAAAAACAAACCTCCAAATGCTTGAAAAATTAAAGATTTGTGGCTCTGAGCATGTTTCAGATGCTGCCGTTGCTAACACACAGAGCTCTGTGGACACAAAGATTCCAAATATAACCCTTGCTAATGCCAATGACCAAATACCTCCAAGCAAAAACTGAAAAAAGTAGCACTGGCATCTGAACAGTGCCAGGGGAGGGAGACCCCAGAGGGTGTAGATCTGAGATATGTTTGACTCTGCAATCCAAACAACAAAAACTGCATCACTGATCAAGAGGAGGGCCCAGGATAAGGATTTCATTTACAGCTAATGAGGTGGTAATTATGGCTTCATTAACTACTCGCTGATTGCTATCCTTGCATATTTACTGGGGCAATGCAGCTGCTAAGCTGCAGCCTGCAACCTATGAAATGGACCATGTGGCTAGTAAAATACACTTATTTTTATTTATTTATCTAGCTTTAGGATGATAAAAAAAGATGCCAAGCCAAGGGTCTTCATGCTCTAAGACATGATAAAATAAAATTCCAGCAGCATTAAAGTAATTATTTCAACAGGAAGCTCATCAGTCACCACCGACAGAAACTCACTTCTGCCCCACAATGGTGGTGTGTAGCAACCCCTCAACCTTCTCCAAAAGCCCTCTTAACAGGTGTCTTTCGCAGCAGGCCTGGAAGATCCCCACATTTGGGCTATTTGGGACCCAGGTCAGTCCTGGAGCCCTTACAGAGAATGCCCTACCGGCCACTTCATCTCTCAGCTCAGACATCCCTATTGACTGCAGTTGTAGCAGTACTGAAGTGACTCCTCAAATCAGATGGTCCCAGCAAGCCATTTAGGGTATGTCTATGCTGCAGGGAAAACCCATAGCGCCAAGTCTTAGATCCTGGGTTAAAATTAGCAGTGTAAAGAGAACAGGAGAACTTGTGGCACCTTAGAGACAAACATTTATTTGAGCATAAGCTTTTGTGGGCTACAGCCCACTTCATCAGATGCATAGAATGGAACATATAGTAAGAAGATATTTATATATACAGAGAACATGAAAAGGTGGAAGTTGCCATACCAACTCTAAGAGGCTAATTAATTAAGACATTAATTAAGACAGTGTAGACAATCCTGCTCGGGTTGACAATCGGGCTCTGAAACCTGGTTGGGGGAGGGACCAAGAGGAAAAGCCTACACTGCTATTTTTAGTCCAAGCCCTATGAGCTGAGTCAGACGACCTGTGCTCTGAGACTTGATGCTCCGGGTTTTTCTTTGCTGTGTAGACGTACCCATAGCGCTTTATAGGTCATCAAGAGTGCTGGGCCTATAACTGATTTTTCTGTTTATTAGCAATTTTGAAAGGTTGGGAAACATTTGATAGGGAAGGAGTGACAAGGCAGAGACCCTGGGAATTGATTAAGTCAGCCAGGACTGCTGCTCCTCCCTCTACTAGAAGTTGCCTGCAAGCTCAGACAGACATCACTGTGCTGAAGAAACAAGTCAGGTCCTCCTCTCAGACCTATGGCCTCAGGCTTTCTGCATACTCAGGCAGATGTCGCTGCTTCACTTACACTCAAAGCCTTCCCTTCCCTCTCAGGGTGATGATTTCGGGTCTCTGCAGATTCAGGCAGATGGTGCTTGGGTACACGCAGTTGATATTCCCAAGCACTCCTTCACAACCTTGAGAGCTAGCAATAGAATGAATGAAAGCTGAGATTCTCAGGTCAGCACATGGTTCTGGGATCCAGGGCCCTAGGTATGTGTCCACTGTGCCTAGATTGTATCTGAACCCTCCCCTGGGGAAGCCAAGCTCGAGGAGAGCAGCAGAGTCCACAAAAATATATTTTGGGCATCTGCACAATCTGCTGTGAGTGGCATCTCAATTTTGGCATCCTGAGTGGTGCGGAGATTCACCTGTGGGGGAAGCTTATAAATGTATCCCCAAGGGTTTTTTCTTTTCTTTTTTTATTTTGCAATCCAGCCCTGGATTGTATTTAACATCCTTTGTCTCCAAAAGGAAGCAACAGGTGACAGGGAACTGACCCCGAGAATGGCACATCTGAGGATTGCGTGTGTCCATGTGTGTGGTGTGAGAGAGGGTCGTATAAGGGTGTGCACGTGGGTGAATGCAGTGTGTGTAATATGCTGGGTGTGTGCGTGCAAGGGATGTCTCTGTGCTAAGTATGAAGTATCAGAGGGGTAGCCGTGTTAGTCTGGATCTGTGAAAGCAGCAGAGAATCCTGTGGCACCTTATAGACTAACAGACGTTTTGGAGCGTGAGCTTTCGTGGGTGAATACCCACTTCGTCAGACGCAGGTCTGCGTCTGACGAAGTGGGTATTCACCCACGAAAGCTCACGCTCCAAAACCTCTGTTAGTCTATAAGGTGCCACAGGATTCTCTGCTGCTTGTGCTAAGTATGGTGACTGTGCATTGAGGGCCCGATATGTCTGGGGGTAGTTCTGTTTGCAGGAGGCCCGGTTTGTACGTGTAGTGTGTGTGTTTACATAGGGCTGTTTAGCTGCACTCCTGCATTCCAGAGTCAGCGTGGTGCATGGAGATGTCCTAATTGCCAGGAAGCAGAAGTCACTTGAGTGCACAGATGACATACAGGGCCAAGAGGAACCCTCCCCTGCTACCACAGCCCTGTGTGTCATTCCCTTGCGGAACATGTACCACAGTCCAAAGCCAGGGTGAAGGGACAATCAGACACACAGTGCTTAATAAGTCAGAGAGGCCAGGCCCCAGCTGCTCAGACCTCTGACGGACACCCAGAGGCAAATACTGACAGAACAAGGAGCAATGGTCTCAAGTTGCAATGGAGGAGGTCTAGGTTGGGTATTAGGAAAAAACTTTTTCACTAGGAGGGTGGTGAAGCACTGGAATGGGTTACCTAGGGAGGTGGTGGAATCTCTATCCTTAGAGGTTTTTAAGCTCAAGCTTGACAAAGCTTCTGAGGTCCCATCTAACCCTGATCTTCTATGATATCTGGACATGAGCCTTAGGAGCTCACCATGGATCTCCAGGCTCGGCAGGCTGGGAGTTCAGCAGCTGGAGTTTGCTGTGATCGATCCTCTACTCCACCTAACATTTCCCTACAGTAAAGCACGGGGCTGTTCTTTACTCTCATCCTGACCGAAATGGGGATTTATGACCTTTTAATTTCTATATTTTAAACATTATTTTCTTTATTATGCAATTATCTGGCCTCAAGGGAAGTCTCCTTCTGATCACAGACACTTTTAGTGACTGATTTATGCTCTGCCGCTTGAGGGATTATATCTTAGTACATTTTTAGCCCTATTTAATGTAGATGCGAATGCTCCTGCTAGACATATAATTATCTATGACATTCCACAACCAGGGCCCAGCACTTCATCATGGATTTAATGCCAAATAGACCGCACGAGTCCCTGCTCTCAACAGCTCCTTGGCTAAGGGTGCCTGTCATAAATAGATAGCTAAGGGTTAATGTTTCTTTCACCTGTAAAGGGTTAACAAAGGGAACCAAACACCTGACCAGAGGACCAATCAGGAAACCGGATTTTTTAAAGCTTAAGGGAGGGA